>NC_138773.1:31352889-31355389 GCF_965119305.1 Pelophylax lessonae | reverse complement strand
GCTCAGTGGTAGAGCATTCAACTGCAGATCGAGAGGTCCCTGGTTCAAATCCGGGTGCCCCCTGGAATACCCTATCACTGTATCCAAATGGAGAAGAGGAAAAAAATGACCAAAAAAAATATTTCAAGGGAGACACGATGGAGCATTTAACTGCAAATACACATTCTGCTTTGAGTTGAAACAATATGTACACAGGGAAGTCTCTGGTCACATTTAAGTCTGGGAGATTGTGGCTACAAGAAAGTTCCTGAACTGGAATCCTCAGAATGCAATTGAGCAGAAAGACAAACCTGGCAGCAAACCTTTTTGACTTACAGTTTTTGCATTTTTACACACGGTAAAATGCATATTTTGGGCCTGGAAATAAGGTGAAACCCCCAAAATTTCTGGGTTTTCTGAAAAAAAAAAAAAAAAATGCAGATCAAGAGATTCGTGCTCCAAACCTGGTGCCCCTGGAACTTGTTGGACACCTTTGCATCTAAATGCGTAATGATTTGATGCCTTTTGATTTCATTAAAATCTCCACTCCTTTAGCCTCCGTGACCGTACTCTTCACTGGTTCTCATCCCACCTATCCCAACGCACCTTCAGTGCTATTTACAGATTTTCTGTCGGGGTCCCCCAAGATCAACGGCACAACTATCAACCCGTCCATCCATGCCAAGGTCCTTGGTATAATCCTGGACTCTGAGCTATCCTTTCGGCCACACATCCAGTCACTGTCCAAAGTTTGCCGCCTCAACCCCTGCAACATCTCCAAGATACGACCCTTCCTAACCAATGATACCACAAAGCTTCTAATCCACTCCCTGGTTATCTCTCGCCTCGACTAGTGCAACTCCCTTCTCATTGGCTTACCTTTAAAAATGCTATCCCCCCTTCAGTCCATCATGAATGCTGTGGCCAGGCTCATCCACCTTGCAAACAGCTCTGTGTCTGCTACCCCTCTTTGCCAATCCCTCCATTGGCTGCCACTCAACCAACGAATGAAATTCAAGTTTACTAACCATAACTTAAACAGTCATCCATAACTTGGGCCCAGCTACACAGCCACACATCCAGTCACTGTCCAAAGTTTGCCGCCTCAACCCCTGCAACATCTCCAAGATACGACCCTTCCTAACCAATGATACCACAAAGCTTCTAATCCACTCCCTGGTTATCTCTCGCCTCGACTAGTGCAACTCCTTTCTCATTGGCTTACCTTTAAAAAAGCTATCCCCCCTTCAGTCCATCATGAATGCTGTGGCCAGGCTCATCCACTTTGCAAACCGCTCTGTGTCTGCTACCCCTCTTTGCCAATCCCTCCATTGGCTGCCACTCAACCAAGGAATGAAATTCAAGTTTACTAACCATAACTTAAACAGTCATCCATAACTTGGGCCCAGCTACAGCACTTATGAGAGGGCAGAGGGGGTATAGCTCAGTGGTGGAGCATTCGACTGCAGATCGAGAGGTCCCTGGTTCAAATCCGGGTGCCCCCTAGAATACCCTATCCCTGTATCCAAATGGAGAAGAGGAAAAAATGACCAAAAAAAAATATTTCAAGGGAGACACAATGGAGCATTTAACTGCAAATACACATTCTGCTTTGAGTTGAAACAATATGTACACAGGGAAGTCACATTTAAGTCTGGGAGATTGTGGCTACAAGAAAGTTCCTGAACTGGAATCCTCAGAATGCAATTGAGCAGAAAGACAAACCTGGCAGCAAACCTTTTTGACTTCCAGTTTTTGCATTTTTACACACGGTAAAATGCATATTTTGGGCCTGGAAATAAGGTGAAACCCCCAAAATTTCTGGGTTTTCTGAAAAAAAAAAAAAAATGCAGATCAAGAGATTCGTGCTCCAAACCTGGTGCCCCTGGAACTTGTTGGACACCTTTGCATCTAAATGCGTAATGATTTGATGCTTATTGATTTCATTAAAATCTCCACTCCTTTGGCCTCTGTGACCGTACTCTTCACTGGTTCTCATCCCACCTATCCCAACGCACCTTCAGTGCTACTTACAGATTTTCTGTCGGGGTCCCCCAAGATCAACGGCACAACTATCAACCCGTCCATGCATGCCAAGGTCCTTGGTATAATCCTGGACTCTGAGCTATCCTTTCGGCCACACATCCAGTCACTGTCCAAAGTTTGCCGCCTCAACCCCTGCAACATCTCCAAGATACGACCCTTCCTAACCAATGATACCACAAAGCTTCTAATCCACTCCCTGGTTATCTCTCGCCTCGACTAGTGCAACTCCTTTCTCATTGGCTTACCTTTAAAAAAGCTATCCCCCCTTCAGTCCATCATGAATGCTGTGGCCAGGCTCATCCACTTTGCAAACCGCTCTGTGTCTGCTACCCCTCTTTGCCAATCCCTCCATTGGCTGCCACTCAACCAACGAATGAAATTCAAGTTTACAAACCATAACTTAAACAGTCATCCATAACTTGGGCCCAGCTACAGCACTTATGAGAGGGCAGAGGGGGTATAGCTCAGTGGTGGA
>NC_138773.1:31312889-31315389 GCF_965119305.1 Pelophylax lessonae | reverse complement strand
GCTTACCTTTAAAAATGCTATCCCCCCTTCAGTCCATCATGAATGCTGTGGCCAGGCTCATCCACCTTGCAAACAGCTCTGTGTCTGCTACCCCTCTTTGCCAATCCCTCCATTGGCTGCCACTCAACCAACGAATGAAATTCAAGTTTACTAACCATAACTTACACAGTCATCCATAACTTGGGCCCAGCTACAGCACTTATGAGAGGGCAGAGGGGGTATAGCTCAGTGGTAGAGCATTCGACTGCAGATCGAGAGGTCCCTGGTTCAAATCTGGGTGCCCCCTGGAATACCCTATCCCTGTATCCAAATGGAGAAGAGGAAAAAATGACCAAAAAAAATATTTCAAGGGAGACACAATGGAGCATTTAACTGCAAATACACATTCTGCTTTGAGTTGAAACAACATGTACACAGGGAAGTCACATTTAAGTCTGGGAGATTGTGGCTACAAGAAAGTTCCTGAACTGGAATCCTCAGAATGCAATTGAGCAGAAAGACAAACCTGGCAGCAAACCTTTTTGACTTACAGTTTTTGCATTTTTACACACGGTAAAATGCATATTTTGGGCCTGGAAATAAGGTGAAACCCCCAAAATTTCTGGGTTTTCTGAAAAAAAAAAAAAAAATGCAGATCAAGAGATTCGTGCTCCAAACCTGGTGCCCCTGGAACTTGTTGGACACCTTTGCATCTAAATGCGTAATGATTTGATGCTTATTGATTTCATTAAAATCTCCACTCCTTTGGCCTCTGTGACCGTACTCTTCACTGGTTCTCATCCCACCTATCCCAACGCACCTTCAGTGCTACTTACAGATTTTCTGTCGGGGTCCCCCAAGATCAACGGCACAACTATCAACCCGTCCATGCATGCCAAGGTCCTTGGTATAATCCTGGACTCTGAGCTATCCTTTCGGCCACACATCCAGTCACTGTCCAAAGTTTGCCGCCTCAACCCCTGCAACATCTCCAAGATACGACCCTTCCTAACCAATGATACCACAAAGCTTCTAATCCACTCCCTGGTTATCTCTCGCCTCGACTAGTGCAACTCCTTTCTCATTGGCTTACCTTTAAAAAAGCTATCCCCCCTTCAGTCCATCATGAATGCTGTGGCCAGGCTCATCCACTTTGCAAACCGCTCTGTGTCTGCTACCCCTCTTTGCCAATCCCTCCATTGGCTGCCACTCAACCAAGGAATGAAATTCAAGTTTACTAACCATAACTTAAACAGTCATCCATAACTTGGGCCCAGCTACAGCACTTATGAGAGGGCAGAGGGGGTATAGCTCAGTGGTAGAGCATTCGACTGCAGATCGAGAGGTCCCTGGTTCAAATCCGGGTGCCCCCTGGAATACCCTATCCCTGTTTGTTTGGTTAGGAAGGGTTGTATCTTGGAAATGTTGCCGGGGTTGAGGCGTATCCAAATGGAGAAGAAGAAAAAAATGACCAAAAAAAATATTTCAAGGGATACACGATGGAGCATTTAACTGCAAATACACATTCTGCTTTGAGTTGAAACACTATGTACACAGGGAAGTCTCTGGTCACATTTAAGTCTGGGAGATTGTGGCTACAAGAAAGTTCCTGAACTGGAATCCTCAGAGTGCAATTGAGCAGAAAGTCAAACCTGGCAGCAAACCTTTTTGACTTACAGTTTTTGCATTTTTACACACGGTAAAATGCATATTTTGGGCCTGGAAATAAGGTGAAACCCCCAAAATTTCTGGGTTTTCTGAAAAAAAAAAATGCAGATCAAGAGATTCGTGCTCCAAACCTGGTGCCCCTGGAACTTGTTGGACACCTTTGCATCTAAATGCGTAATGATTTGATGCTTATTGATTTCATTAAAATCTCCACTCCTTTGGCCTCTGTGACCATACTCTTCACTGGTTCTCATCCCACCTATCCCAACGCACCTTCAGTGCTACTTACAGATTTTCTGTCGGGGTCCCCCAAGATCAACGGCACAACTATCAACCCGTCCATCCATGCCAAGGTCCTTGGTATAATCCTGGACTCTGAGCTATCCTTTCGGCCACACATCCAGTCACTGTCCAAAGTTTGCCGCCTCAACCCCTGCAACATCTCCAAGATACGACCCTTCCTAACCAATGATACCACAAAGCTTCTAATCCACTCCCTGGTTATCTCTTGCCTCGACTAGTGCAACTCCCTTCTCATTGGCTTACCTTTAAAAAAGCTATCCACCCTTCAGTCCATCATGAATGCTGTGCCCAGGCTCATCCACCTTGCAAACAGCTCTGTGTCTGCTACCCCTCTTTGCCAATCCCTCCATTGGCTGCCACTCAACCAACGAATGAAATTCAAGTTTACTAACCATAACTTAAACAGTCATCCATAACTTGGGCCCAGCTACAGCACTTATGAAAGGGCAGAGGGGGTATAGCTCAGTGGTAGAGCATTCGACTGCAGATCGAGAGGTCCCTGGTTCAAATCCGGGTGCCCCCTGGAATACCCTATCCCTGTATCCAAATG
>NC_138773.1:31235389-31237889 GCF_965119305.1 Pelophylax lessonae | reverse complement strand
TTGGACACCTTTGCATCTAAATGCGTAATGATTTGATGCTTATTGATTTCATTAAAATCTCCACTCCTTTGGCCTCCGTGACCGTACTCTTCACTGGTTCTCATCCCACCTATCCCAACGCACCTTCAGTGCTACTTACAGATTTTCTGTCGCGGTCCCCCAAGATCAAGGGCACAACTATCAACCCGTCCATCCATGCCAAGGTCCTTGGTATAATCCTGGACTCTGAGCTATCCTTTCGGCCACACATCCAGTCACTGTCCAAAGTTTGCCGCCTCAACCCCGGCAACATCTCCAAGATACGACCCTTCCTAACCAATGATACCACAAAGCTTCTAATCCACTCCCTGGTTATCTCTTGCCTCGACTAGTGCAACTCCCTTCTCATTGGCTTACCTTTAAAAATGCTATCCACCCTTCAGTCCATCATGAATGCTGTGCCCAGGCTCATCCACCTTGCAAACCGCTCTGTGTCTGCTACCCCTCTTTGCCAATCCCTCCATTGGCTGCCACTCAACCAACGAATGAAATTCAAGTTTACTAACCATAACTTAAACAGTCATCCATAACTTGGGCCCAGCTACAGCACTTATGAGAGGGCAGAGGGGGTATAGCTCAGTGGTAGAGCAATCGACTGCAGATCGAGAGGTCCCTGGTTCAAATCCGGGTGCCCCCTGGAATACCCTATCCCTGTATCCAAATGGAGAAGAGGAAAAAATGACCAAAAAAAAATATTTCAAGGGAGACACAATGGAGCATTTAACTGCAAATACACATTCTGCTTTGAGTTGAAACAATATGTACACAAGGAAGTCTCTGGTCACATTTAAGTCTGGGAGATTGTGGCTACAAGAAAGTTCCTGAACTGGAATCCTCAGAATGCAATTGAGCAGAAAGACAAACCTGGCAGCAAACCTTTATGACTTACAGTTTTTGCATTTTTACACACGGTAAAATGCATATTTTGGGCCTGGAAATAAGGTGAAACCCCCAAAATTTCTGGGTTTTCTGAAAAAAAAAAAAAATGCAGATCAAGAGATTCGTGCTCCAAACCTGGTGCCCCTGGAACTTGTTGGACACCTTTGCATCTAAATGCGTAATGATTTGATGCTTATTGATTTCATTAAAATCTCCACTCCTTTGGCCTCTGTGAGCATACTCTTCACTGGTTCTCATCCCACCTATCCCAACGCACCTTCAGTGCTACTTACAGATTTTCTGTCGGGGTCCCCCAAGATCAACGGCACAACTATCAACCCGTCCATCCATGCCAAGGTCCTTGGTATAATCCTGGACTCTGAGCTATCCTTTCGGCCACACATCCAGTCACTGTCCAAAGTTTGCCGCCTCAACCCCTGCAACATCTCCAAGATACGACCCTTCCTAACCAATGATACCACAAAGCTTCTAATCCACTCCCTGGTTATCTCTCGCCTCGACTAGTGCAACTCCCTTCTCATTGGCTTACCTTTAAAAATGCTATCCCCCCTTCAGTCCATCATGAATGCTGTGGCCAGGCTCATCCACCTTGCAAACAGCTCTGTGTCTGCTACCCCTCTTTGCCAATCCCTCCATTGGCTGCCACTCAACCAACGAATGAAATTCAAGTTTACTAACCATAACTTACACAGTCATCCATAACTTGGGCCCAGCTACAGCACATATGAGAGGGCAGAGGGGGTATAGCTCAGTGGTAGAGCATTCGACTGCAGATCGAGAGGTCCCTGGTTCAAATCCGGGTGCCCCCTGGAACACCCTATCCCTGTATCCAAATGGAGAAGAGGAAAAAATTGACCTAAAAAAATATTTCAAGGGAGACACAATGGAGCATTTAACTGCAAAAACACATTCTGCTTTGAGTTGAAACAATATGTACACAGGGAAGTCTCTGGTCACATTTAAGTCTGGGAGATTGTGGCTACAAGAAAGTTCCTGAACTGGAATCCTCAGAATGCAATTGAGCAGAAAGACAAACCTGGCAGCAAACCTTTATGACTTACAGTTTTTGCATTTTTACACACGGTAAAATGCATATTTTGGGCCTGGAAATAAGGTGAAACCCCCAAAATTTCTGGGTTTTCTGAAAAAAAATGCAGATCAAGAGATTCGTGCTCCAAACCTGGTGCCCCTGGAACTTGTTGGACACCTTTGCATCTAAATGCGTAATGATTTGATGCTTATTGATTTCATTAAAATCTCCACTCCTTTGGCCTCCGTGACCGTACTCTTCACTGGTTCTCATCCCACCTATCCCAACGCACCTTCAGTGCTACTTACAGATTTTCTGTCGCGGTCCCCCAAGATCAAGGGCACAACTATCAACCCGTCCATCCATGCCAAGGTCCTTGGTATAATCCTGGACTCTGAGCTATCCTTTCGGCCACACATCCAGTCACTGTCCAAAGTTTGCCGCCTCAACCCCGGCAACATCTCCAAGATACGACCCTTCCTAACCAATGATACCACAAAGCTTCTAATCCACTCCCTGGTTATCTCTTGC
>NC_138773.1:31215389-31225389 GCF_965119305.1 Pelophylax lessonae | reverse complement strand
TCTTCTCAATCCTGTTAGGGACAGAGTCTGCTGAATTTTAGGGAAACTGTGTTCTACAAACTACAATCGATATAGCTGTGTGGTGTGGGATTGGAGATAGGCAGGTGTCAGTGATCCACATCCATTTTTCTGTGTGTGAGCTGCAGTGAACACAATCTTTTTGGGCTGCAGTGAACACAATCTTTTTGGGCTGCAGTGAACACAATCTTTTTGGGCTGCAGTGAACACAATCTTTTTGGGGTGCAGTGAACAAAATCTTTTTGGGGTGCAGTGAACACAATCCTTTTTGGTGTGCAGTGAACACAATCTTTGTGGGGTGCAGTGAACAAAATCCTTTGTGGGGTGCAGTGAACACAATCTTTTTGGGGTGCAGTGAACAAAATCCTTTTTGGGGTGCAGTGAACAACATCCTTTTTGGGGTGCAGTGAACACAATCTTTTTGGGGTGCAGTGAACAAAATCCTTTGTGGGGTGCAGTGAACACAATCTTTTTGGGGTGCAGTGAACACAATCTTTTTGGGGTGGAGTGAACAACATCCTTTTTGGGGTGCAGTGAACAAAATCCTTTTTGGGGTGCAGTGAACAAAATCATTTTTGGGGTGCAGTGAACACAATCTTTTTGGGGTGCAGTGAACACAATCTTTGTGGGGTGCAGTGAACACAATCTTTTTGGGGTGGAGTGAACAACATCCTTTTTGGGGTGCAGTGAACAACATCCTTTTTGGGGTGCAGTGAACACAATCTTTTTGGGGTGCAGTGAACACAATCTTTGTGGGGTACAGTGAACAGAATCTTTGTGGGGTGCAGTGAACACAATCTTTGGGGGGTACAGTGAACACAATCTTTGTGAGGTGCAGTGAACACAATCTTTGTGGGGTGCAGTGAACACAATCATTGTGGGGTGCAGTGAACTCAATCTTTGTGGGGTACAGTGAACACAATCTCATACTGAAGGTTTGAGGGTGCTGCCTGTTCCATACTCCCCCTACTCCTCATCTAGCCTTTTAGGGGTACAAACAATAGTAATTGGGGCCTAGTGTGGTTGTGTACGTGTGATATACATACACTTTTTTGGGATCATATTTTCTATTCCGCTATTTAATCAAAAACCTTTGGGGATCAGTTAAATTGGGGGATAGTCTGTGTTGGTACGTGTGAGAGAGATCCACCTTTCCAAGTTGTTGGGGTTCATCTCATACTTCTGAAGGTTTGAGGGTGCTGCCTGTTCCATACTCCCCCTACTCCTAGCCTTTTAGGGGTACAAACAATAGTAATTGGGGCCTAGTGTGGTTGTGTACGTGTGATATACATACACTTTTTTGGGATCATATTTTCTATTCCGCTATTTAATCAAAAACCTTTGGGGATCAGTTAAATTGGGGGATAGTCTGTGTTGGTACGTGTGAGAGAGATCCACCTTTCCAAGTTGTTGGGGTTCATCTCATACTTCTGAAGGTTTGAGGGTGCTGCCTGTTCCATACCCCCCCTACTCCTAGCCTTTTAGGGGTACAAACAATAGTAATTGGGGCCTAGTGTGGTTGTGTACGTGTGATATACATACACTTTTTTGGGATCATATTTTCTATTCCGCTATTTAATCAAAAACCTTTGGGGATCAGTTAAATTGGGGGATAGTCTGTGTTGGTACGTGTGAGAGAGATCCACCTTTCCAAGTTGTTGGGGTTCATCTCATACTTCTGAAGGTTTGAGGGTGCTGCCTGTTCCATACTCCCCCTACTCCTAGCCTTTTAGGGGTACAAACAATAGTAATTGGGGCCTAGTGTGGTTGTGTACGTGTGATATACATACACTTTTTTGGGATCATATTTTCTATTCCGCTATTTAATCAAAAACCTTTGGGGATCAGTTAAATTGGGGGATAGTCTGTGTTGGTACGTGTGAGAGAGATCCACCTTTCCAAGTTGTTGGGGTTCATCTCATACTTCTGAAGGTTTGAGGGTGCTGCCTGTTCCATACTCCCCCTACTCCTAGCCTTTTAGGGGTACAAACAATAGTAATTGGGGCCTAGTGTGGTTGTGTACGTGTGATATACATACACTTTTTTGGGATCATATTTTCTATTCCGCTATTTAATCAAAAACCTTTGGGGATCAGTTAAATTGGGGGATAGTCTGTGTTGGTACGTGTGAGAGAGATCCACCTTTCCAAGTTGTTGAGGTTCATCTCATACTTCTGAAGGTTTGAGGGTGCTGCCTGTTCCATACTCCCCCTACTCCTAGCCTTTTAGGGGTACAAACAATAGTAATTGGGGCCTAGTGTGGTTGTGTACGTGTGATATACATACACTTTTTTGGGATCATATTTTCTATTCCGCTATTTAATCAAAAACCTTTGGGGATCAGTTAAATTGGGGGATAGTCTGTGTTGGTACGTGTGAGAGAGATCCACCTTTCCAAGTTGTTGGGGTTCATCTCATACTTCTGAAGGTTTGAGGGTGCTGCCTGTTCCATACTCCCCCTACTCCTAGCCTTTTAGGGGTACAAACAATAGTAATTGGGGCCTAGTGTGGTTGTGTACATGTGATATACATACACTTTTTTGGGATCATATTTTCTATTCCGCTATTTAATCAAAAACCTTTGGGGATCAGTTAAATTGGGGGATAGTCTGTGTTGGTACGTGTGAGAGAGATCCACCTTTCCAAGTTGTTGGGGTTCATCTCATACTTCTGAAGGTTTGAGGGTGCTGCCTGTTCCATACTCCCCCTACTCCTAGCCTTTTAGGGGTACAAACAATAGTAATTGGGGCCTAGTGTGGTTGTGTACGTGTGATATACATACACTTTTTTGGGATCATATTTTCTATTCCGCTATTTAATCAAAAACCTTTGGGGATCAGTTAAATTGGGGGATAGTCTGTGTTGGTACGTGTGAGAGAGATCCACCTTTCCAAGTTGTTGGGGTTCATCTCATACTTCTGAAGGTTTGAGGGTGCTGCCTGTTCCATACCCCCCCTACTCCTAGCCTTTTAGGGGTACAAACAATAGTAATTGGGGCCTAGTGTGGTTGTGTACGTGCGAGATACATACACTTTTTTTGATCATATTTCCTATTCCGCTATTCAATAAAAACCTTTGAGGATCAATTGAATTGCGGGATAGTCTGTGTCGGTACGTGTGAGAGAGATCCACCTTTCCAAGTTGTTGGGGTTCATCTCATACTTCTGAAGGTTTGAGGGTGCTGCCTGTTCCATACCCCCCCTACTCCTCATCTAGCCTTTTAGGGGTACAAACAATAGTAATTGGGGCCTAGTGTGGTTGTGTACGTGCGAGATACATACACTTTTTTTGATCATATTTCCTATTCCGCTATTCAATAAAAACCTTTGAGGATCAATTGAATTGCGGGATAGTCTGTGTCGGTACGTGTGAGAGAGATCCACCTTTCCAAGTTGTTGGGGTTCATCTCATACTTCTGAAGGTTTGAGGGTGCTGCCTGTTCCATACCCCCCCTACTCCTCATCTAGCCTTTTAGGGGTACAAACAATAGTAATTGGGGCCTAGTGTGGTTGTGTACGTGCGAGATACATACACTTTTTTTGATCATATTTCCTATTCCGCTATTCAATAAAAACCTTTGAGGATCAATTGAATTGCGGGATAGTCTGTGTCGGTACGTGTGAGAGAGATCCACCTTTCCAAGTTGTTGGGGTTCATCTCATACTTCTGAAGGTTTGAGGGTGCTGCCTGTTCCATACCCCCCCTACTCCTCATCTAGCCTTTTAGGGGTACAAACAATAGTAATTGGGGCCTAGTGTGGTTGTGTACGTGCGAGATACATACACTTTTTTTGATCATATTTCCTATTCCGCTATTCAATAAAAACCTTTGAGGATCAATTGAATTGCGGGATAGTCTGTGTCGGTACGTGTGAGAGAGATCCACCTTTCCAAGTTGTTGGGGTTCATCTCATACTTCTGAAGGTTTGAGGGTGCTGCCTGTTCCATACTCCCCCTACTCCTCATCTAGCCTTTTAGGGGTACAAACAATAGTAATTGGGGCCTAGTGTGGTTGTGTACGTGTGATATACATACACTTTTTTTGGATCATATTTTCTATTCCGCTATTCAATAAAAACCTTTTTAGGGCAAGATCTTAAATTACAGAAATATGAGGAGACCGTCAAATAAGGGCCGTGGCCTGGGTTGTGGTGCTGCTGGTAGAGCTCCTGTTGCAAGGAGAGGACATGGTCGATCTGTGCCAGCTACACGCACAAGTGAAACACCTTCCTCAAGTGTGAGTAGGCGACAGAACCTGCATCAGTATTTGGTAGGGCATCAAACGCCCCTAGAAGTGATGAGGCCAGAACAAGTTGAGGCGATAGTAGATTGGTTTGCTGCTGACAGTGCCTCCAGTTCCTTCACATTGTCTCCCACCCAGTCTACTGCAGAAAGGTCAGAGTTGGCACCTGCAGCCAATGTCCAACCGTCTTTCACCTCACCCCCTTGCAAATCAGGCCAGCAGTCTGAGCCCCAAGCCATACAGCAGTCTCTTATTCTTTTTGAGGACTCTGTCAGCAGGGTTTCCCAGGGCCATCCACCTAGCCCTGCCCCAGAAGTGGAAGAGATTGAGTGCAGCGATGCCCAACCACTTATTTCTCAAGATGAGTACATGCAAGTATCATCGCAGCACGTCTCCGATGATGACGAAACGCAGGTGCCAACTGCTGCGGCGTTCAGCATTGTGGAGACCGACAAGGAGGGCAGGGGTGAAGACTGGGTGGAAGATGATGTGGAGGACGATGAGGTCCTCGACCCCACATGGAATGAACGTCATGCAGGTGAACTGAGTAGTTTGGAGGAAGAGGCGGTGGTCGCACAGAGCCACCAGCACAGCAGAAGAGGGAGCAGGGTGCAGAAGCGGAGCGGCCGTGCCCTAGACACTACGCCCGCTACTGCCCAACGCAGCAAGGGAACGAGCGCACCAAAGTCAGCTCAAAGGAGTTCTCTAGCGTGGAAGTTCTTTAGAAAATGTGCTGATGACAGGACACGAGTGGTTTGCACCCTGTGCAATCAGAGCTTGAAGCGAGGCATGAACCTTCTCAACCTGAGCACAACCTGCATGATCAGGCATCTAAGTGCAAAGCACGAGCTGCAGTGGAGTACACACCTTCAAAACCAAGAAACGTCTCTGGCTCATCCTGCTTCCTCTTCTGCTGCAGTCTCGGCCGCTCCAGCCACATCTGTAGTGATACCGGCACCTGCCACCCCGCAAACAGACGATCTGTCAGCAACACCACCACCTGGGTCACCAACAACCATCTCCACAATGTCCCGTGGAAGCGTTCAGCTTTCCATCTCCCAAACACTTGAGAGGAAGAGGAAGTACCCCCCTACCCACCCGCGATCCCTGGCCCTGAATGCCAGCATTTCAAAATTATTGGCCTTTGAAATGCTGTCATTCCGTCTGGTGGAGACGCACAGTTTTAAAAACCTTATGTCGGTGGCTGTCCCACAGTACGTCGTGCCCAGCCGCCACTACTTTTCCAGGCAAGCCATCCCTTCCCTGCACAACCAAGTGGGGGAAAAAATCAGGTGTGCACTGCGCAACGCCATCTGTGCCAAGGTCCACCTAACTACGGATACGTGGACCAGTAAGCACGGTCAGGGGCGTTATATCTCCCTAACGGCACACTGGGTAAATGCAGTGGCGGATGGGCCTGAGGCGGATAGCAATTTGGCGCATGTCCTTCCACCACCGAGGATTGCAGGGCGCTTCAGTTTGCCTCCTGTTCCTAACTCCTCCTACTCCGCTTCCTCATCCTCTACCGCCTCCTCATCCGGACAGCGTAACACCTTCACCACCAACTTCAGCACGGCCAGGGGTAAACGACAGCAGGCAGTTTTACAACTTGCCTGTTTGGGGGACAAACCACACACCGCGCAGGAGTTGTGGAGGAGCATGGAACAGCAGACAAATGAGTGGTTGCTGCCAGCGAGCCTCAAGCCCGGCCTGGTGGTGTGCGATAACGGGCGAAATCTCATAGCAGCTCTGGGCCTAGCCGGTTTGACGCACATCCCTTGCCTGGCGCATGTGCTGAATTTGGTGGTGCAGAGGTTCCTTAAAAACTACCCCGATATGTCAGAGCTGCTGCAGAAAGTGCGGGCCGTTTGTGCGCACTTTCGGCGTTCTCACCCTGCTGCTGCTCGCCTGGCAGCGCTGCAGCGTAACTTCGGCCTTCCCGCTCACCGCCTCATATGTGACGTGCCCACAAGGTGGAACTCCACCTTGCACATGCTGGAAAGACTGTGCAAGCAGCAGCAGGCCATAGTGGAGTTTCAGCTGCAGCACGCACGCGTGAGTCGCTCTGCGGAACAGCACCACTTCACCACCAATAACTGGGCCTCCATGCGAGACCTGTGTGCCTTGTTGCGCTGTTTTGAGTACTCCACCAACATGGCCAGTGGCAATGACGCCGTTCTCAGCTTAACTATCCCACTTCTATGCCTCCTTGAAAAAACAATTCGGGCGATGATGGAAGAGGATGTGGCACAGGATGAGGAGGAGGAGGAGGATGAAGAGGTAACATTTCCAAGGCTTTCAGGGCAGTCATTCGCAAGGGGCTCCGAGGGTGGGTTCCTGCACACGCAAACGCCAGGGACGCAATTGTCCAGCAGGGGCACAGTTCTGGAGGATGAGGAGGATGAGGAGGAGGAGGAGCTGGAGGAGGAGATGGAACCATGTTCACAGCAGGGTGGCACCCAGGCCAGCTCATGGCCATCACTGGTGCGTGGCTGGGGGGATACAGAGGACACGGACCATACACCTCCCACAGAGGACAGCCTTTCGTTGCCTCTGGGCAGCCTGGCACACATGAGCGATTACATGCTGCAGTGTCTCCACAACGACCGCCGAGTTGCCCACATTCTAACTTGTGCTGATTACTGGGTGGCCACGCTGCTGGATCCCCGTTACAAGGACAACGTACCGTCCTTAATTCACTCACTGGAGCGCGATCGCAAGATGCGCGAGTACAAGCGCACGCTGGTAGACGCCATGCTGCTGGCATTCCCATCTGACAGCGGGGCCACAGTGGAAGCACAAGGCAGAGGAGGAGGAGGAGGAGGTCGCCAACGCAACCAGGGCACCGCCAGCACCTCAGAAGGCAGGGTTAGCATGGCCGAAATGTGGAAAAGCTTTGTCAGCACGCCACAACAAACAGCAGCACCAGCAGCTCAGATGGAACGTCTTAGCAGGAGGCAGCATTTTACCAACATGGTGGAGCAGTATGTGTGCACACGCCTACATGTAGTGAATGACGGGTCTGCCCCCTTCAACTTCTGGGTCTCCAAATTGGGCACATGGCCTGAGCTTGCCCTTTACGCCTTGGAGGTGCTGGCGTGCCCTGCAGCCAGTGTATTATCTGAACGGGTATTTAGCACGGCTGGGGGCGTTATAACAGACAAGCGCAGCCGCCTGTCCAGAGACAATGTGGACAAGCTCACGTTCATTAAAATGAACCAGGCATGGATCCCACGGGACTTTTCCGTACCTTGTGCAGAATAGCAATGGATACCGACCTTACCCACCCATTGTTCCATTTTTGCTCTTTCTCACTCTTTTGGGGTGTACCCTCATTTAAAATTTGTGAAAAGAAGCAGTGTTGGCTACCTCGTCCTCCTCCTCAGGGCCAGATTAATGTAGGGGCTATTGGAGCTGCAGCTCCAGGCCCCTACCTTTTATATAGGCCCCGGGTTGGCCATATTCACTGTTACCGCTCTTCTGTCACTTGTAAACACAGAAGTCTGGCTTCTATGCTCGCTTCCCCAGGCAGCACCCTCAGAACCTCCCCACACAGCGTGAAGGCCGGACAAGGAGGGACAGTTGGCGATGCATGGATGTGTTTATGGGCTTCAGAGACAGCATCCCATGTTGAATTAGGCATGCATGGCTGCACCTTTCCTCCTCTGGGTGCATGGCAAGGCACGGCCCTAAGGCCCTTCAAAATCCTCAGCACCAAGCCCATGATGCTGTTAATCCGGCCCTGGTCCTCCTCCACCGCCGCTTCCACCTACACCGCCCATAGGTGTGCGCAGCCTATTGCATTAAGGTGTGCACCCCAAAGTTGAAATACACATGCATGTGTTTGCCAGCAGGGAGAGTAATGTATCGGGGCCATGTACCTGTAGGCAAGGAGAAATAGAGCAGAGCAGGTCCCAGGGAGATCTTTCCCATCTCCTCACTGGCAATGCTATGTGCCCTAGGTGATTAGGGTGTGCCCAGGCACACCCAGCACACCCTGTGCGCACGCCTATGTCACCGCCACATCCACCACCACCTCAACCTCCCTCCTACTCCATATGGGCCTCGTCCTTCAGAGATGAAGAAGAACATTGTTTTATTTTTCTGTTTTTTTTTGTTGTTTTAAGTTATTTCCCTATCCACATTTGTTTGCAGAGCACTTGCCATGCTCTTAATTACGTTTTGCTGCCATTTGCAGCACTCTAGCCCTTTCCTTTGGTGTTTTAGAGCCATTTTAGTGCCTTAAAGTTCGGGTCCCCATTGACTTCAATGGGGTTCGGTGTCCGGGAAAAGTTCGGTAAAAGTCCGGGACACGGACCCGGACTTTTTTTTAAAGTTCGGCCGAACCCGTCGAACACGGACATCTAGGTGTCCGCTCAACCCTACATATGAGAGGGCAGAGGGGGTATAGCTCAGTGGTAGAGCATTCGACTGCAGATCGAGAGGTCCCTGGTTCAAATCCGGGTGCCCCCTGGAACACCCTATCCCTGTATCCAAATGGAGAAGAGGAAAAAAATGACCTAAAAAAATATTTCAAGGGAGACACAATGGAGCATTTAACTGCAAAAACACATTCTGCTTTGAGTTGAAACAATATGTACACAGGGAAGTCTCTGGTCACATTTAAGTCTGGGAGATTGTGGCTACAAGAAAGTTCCTGAACTGGAATCCTCAGAATGCAATTGAGCAGAAAGACAAACCTGGCAGCAAACCTTTATGACTTACAGTTTTTGCATTTTTACACACGGTAAAATGCATATTTTGGGCCTGGAAATAAGGTGAAACCCCCAAAATTTCTGGGTTTTCTGAAAAAAAATGCAGATCAAGAGATTCGTGCTCCAAACCTGGTGCCCCTGGAACTTGTTGGACACCTTTGCATCTAAATGCGTAATGATTTGATGCTTATTGATTTCATTAAAATCTCCACTCCTTTGGCCTCCGTGACCGTACTCTTCACTGGTTCTCATCCCACCTATCCCAACGCACCTTCAGTGCTACTTACAGATTTTCTGTCGCGGTCCCCCAAGATCAAGGGCACAACTATCAACCCGTCCATCCATGCCAAGGTCCTTGGTATAATCCTGGACTCTGAGCTATCCTTTCGGCCACACATCCAGTCACTGTCCAAAGTTTGCCGCCTCAACCCCGGCAACATCTCCAAGATACGACCCTTCCTAACCAATGATACCACAAAGCTTCTAATCCACTCCCTGGTTATCTCTTGCCTCGACTAGTGCAACTCCCTTCTCATTGGCTTACCTTTAAAAATGCTATCCACCCTTCAGTCCATCATGAATGCTGTGCCCAGGCTCATCCACCTTGCAAACCGCTCTGTGTCTGCTACCCCTCTTTGCCAATCCCTCCATTGGCTGCCACTCAACCAACGAATGAAATTCAAGTTTACTAACCATAACTTAAACAGTCATCCATAACTTGGGCCCAGCTACAGCACTTATGAGAGGGCAGAGGGGGTATAGCTCAGTGGTAGAGCAATCGACTGCAGATCGAGAGGTCCCTGGTTCAAATCCGGGTGCCCCCTGGAATACCCTATCCCTGTATCCAAATGGAGAAGAGGAAAAAATGACCAAAAAAAAATATTTCAAGGGAGACACAATGGAGCATTTAACTGCAAATACACATTCTGCTTTGAGTTGAAACAATATGTACACAAGGAAGTCTCTGGTCACATTTAAGTCTGGGAGATTGTGGCTACAAGAAAGTTCCTGAACTGGAATCCTCA
>NC_138773.1:31070389-31080389 GCF_965119305.1 Pelophylax lessonae | reverse complement strand
GTATTGATTTCATTAAAATCTCCACTCCTTTAGCCTCCGTGACCGTACTCTTCACTGGTTCTCATCCCACCTATCCCAACGCACCTACAGTGCTACTTACAGATTTTCTGTCGGGGTCCCCCAAGATCAACGGCACAACTATCAACCCGTCCATCCATGCCAAGGTCCTTGGTATAATCCTGGACTCCGAGCAATCCTTTCGGCCACACATCCAGTCACTGTCCAAAGTTTGCCGCCTCAACCCCTGCAACATCTCCAAGATACGACCCTTCCTAACCAATGATGCCACAAAGCTTCTAATCCACTCCCTGGTTATCTCTCGCCTCGACTAGTGCAACTCCCTTCTCATTGGCTTACCTTTAAAAAAGCTATCCCCCCTTCAGTCCATCATGAATGCTGTGCCCAGGCTCATCCACCTTGCAAACCGCTCTGTGTCTGCTACCCCTCTTTGCCAATCCCTTCATTGGCTGCCACTCAACCAACGAATGAAATTCAAGTTTACTAACCATAACTTAAACAGTCATCCATAACTTGGGCCCAGCTACAGCACTTATGAGAGGGCAGAGGGGGTATAGCTCAGTTGTAGAGCGTTCAACTGCAGATCGAGAGGTCCCTGGTTCAAATCCCAGTGCCCCCTGGAATACCCTATCCCTGTATCCAAATGGAGAAGAGGAAAAAAATGACCAAAAAAAAATATTTCACGGGAGACACAATGGAGCATTTAACTGCAAATACACATTCTGCTTTGAGTTGAAACAATATGTACACAGGGAAGTCTCTGGTCACATTTAAGTCTGGGAGATTGTGGCTACAAGAAAGTTCCTGAACTGGAATCCTCAGAATGCAATTGAGAAGAAAGACAAACCTGGCAGCAAACCTTTTTGACTTACAGTTTTTGCATTTTTACACACGGTAAAATGCATATTTTGGGCCTGGAAATAAGGTGAAACCCCCAAAATTTCTGGGTTTTCTGAAAAAAAAAAAAAAAATGCAGATCAAGAGATTCGTGCTCCAAACCTGGTGCCCCTGGAACTTGTTGGACACCTTTGCATCTAAATGCGTAATGATTTGATGCTTATTGATTTCATTAAAATCTCCACTCCTTTGGCCTCTGTTACCGTACTCTTCACTGGTTCTCATCCCACCTATCCCAACGCACCTTCAGTGCTACTTACAGATTTTCTGTCGGGGTCCCCCAAGATCAACGGCACAACTATCAACCCGTCCATCCATGCCAAGGTCCTTGGTATAATCCTGGACTCTGAGCTATCCTTTCGGCCACACATCCAGTCACTGTCCAAAGTTTGCTGCCTCAACCCCTGCAACATCTCCAAGATACGACCCTTCCTAACCAATGATACCACAAAGCTTCTAATCCACTCCCTGGTTATCTTTTGCCTCGACTAGTGCAACTCCCTTCTCATTGGCTTACCTTTAAAAAAGCTATCCCCCCTTCAGTCCATCATGAATGCTGTGGCCAGGCTCATCCACCTTGCAAACAGCTCTGTGTCTGCTACCCCTCTTTGCCAATCCCTCCATTGGCTGCCACTCAATCAACAAATGAAATTCAAGTTTACTAACCATAACTTAAACAGTCATCCATAACTTGGGCCCAGCTACAGCACTTATGAGAGGGTAGAGGGGGTATAGCTCAGTGGTAGAGCATTCGACTGCAGATCGAGAGGTCCCTGGTTCAAATCCGGGTGCCCCCTGGAATACCCTATCCCTGTATCCAAATGGAGAAGAGGAAAAAAATGACCCAAAAAAATATTTCAAGGGAGACACGATGGAGCATTTAACTGCAAATACACATTCTGCTTTGAGTTGAAACAATATGTACACAGGGAATTCTCTGGTCACATTTAAGTCTGGGAGATTGTGGCTACAAGAAAGTTCCTGAACTGGAATCCTCAGAATGCAATTGAGAAGAAAGACAAACCTGGCAGCAAACCTTTTTGACTTACAGTTTTTGCATTTTTACACACGGTAAAATGCATATTTCTCTTACGTCCTCCGACAGTCGCCGCCTCTTCATATTCGTCACATATGGGGTATTAGACTTTGCTCCGAAGGAGTAGCTAGGCAACAGAATATGTTAACAATAAAGCTTTAACATATCCCACCCTCAAGGGGTGGTCCCCTCAGTCAATACCCTCCTACTTCCTGCAACCATATCTCAGTTTTAATGTCTAGCTTGTCAGGAGTGGCTGGCTCTCTCTGTGCTGGGACTTTTTGTCCCAGACTCTTTCTTCTTTTTGATATTTTGTTTGAGTTTTCTCTCTACCTTTACTTAGCTGTTATTTTTGTCAGCATTAGTTAGTTCTTCGGACGAAGAGGATCATGCGGACTGGGTCTCGGGCTGATCCCCCTGGTCGCAGGTCGTGGGTCAGTGGCTTCCCAGTCTGCCATCGAGCGTTCAGCCAGGTAACGCTCCTGGCACGGTGAACGACCCATCCCTGTTCGGTGCAGGGATGATTGGTGAGGTGGCTACCTCACCGGACGCTGTGCGGTTTCTGAACCGCCATTGTGTGCGTCTTGAGTAGCGACTCTCCCTGCCTCATGTGCAGCGGCTTGTTCGCCTGTGCGGGTTCCCCACGCCATGTGAGGTAAGTGTATCTATGTGGGGACCTGTCTGTCTGGGGGGGTCTCAGTCTGGGACTGTGTAACCTGCCTTTAATCACACTGCTTGTCTCCCTATCTCTCGGCTGCATGCTGTGGGCTGCAAGGGGGGGGGGGAGCTGTATGACACTGAGTATGTCAGGCTGGGCAGTGTGAGGAGCTGTGTGCTGTGGGGCATGTTTTTAATGGCATGTTGGGGCATATACAGCGATCGCTGCGGCGATCTAACATGTATCCATATTATAGGATGATATTGTGTGTGATTTTATGCACTGTGGAGCGGCGATTTCGGCGCCAAACGGCGCCATTTTACCGGCGCCCGCTCCGGCCGCATGGTTTACATGCACGGCGGCCATTTTCTTGTAGCCTCCATAGGCTTACATAGAGCGCCCTGGCAGCATCACTTCCTCTCTCCTGGAAGCACCGATCGAGGCAGCAGCTGCAGCGGAGTCTCCTCAGGTTTTATCCTTCTATTCCTGTGTTCCATTGCCTGTATTCAGTCTGTATATTCCCTGTGGGGGTCTCATTGTGCCTGAGTGTGGTGCGGTGGGCTGCGCTTGCCGCGCTTGCTAAAAGGGGGCAGTTAACCCTTGGTTGTCTGGCATACAGGGGCAATGGATTCTCAGGAGGGCAAATTTCCCACAGTCTTGGTGGAAAGCCAGGGGACCGCTGTTTCCCCCCCAGGGGGGGATTTGGCCACTATTGTGGCTGGCCTTGCTGCACAGGTGCAAATGCTGGTGGCTGCTCAATCTACTAAACGGCCCAGAGTTGCTCTGTCCTCTGATTCTGAGGGTGAAGGTGATGGGGCTGTTCTGGCGGGACCCCCCTATCGGGGTCCCGCTCCTCTCTGGATCTAGTGGGGTCTGAGGTAGAGGCTGAAGTTGAGGGGGTTGATAATTCTCCCCCTGGCTCGCCTGAAGAGCTTGCAATCATGGATGAGTTGATTGCTTCCATTAAGCAGACGCTACGTTTGCAGGACGAGGTGTGTCCCCCAGCTGCCTTGGCGGCTTATGGGACGCAGAGAAAACGCAGGACGCCGCAGGTCTTTCCCTGCAATGCTGATTTTCAGCGCGCTGTTAAGGACCAATGGCGCGATTTGCGCAAGCCTTTTGCGGTACCAAGTAAATTTAAGCTGCGTTATCCTTTCTCGCCTGCCACTGATGAACGGTGGTGTGTGCCTCCGCCAGTAGATCATGCTATTGCGGTTTTGAACAAAGCCACTGCGATCCCGGCAGAGGGATCCCCTATTTTCCGTGATGCCACGGATAGGAGACTGGAGTCTCTTGCCCGTCATACTTATTCTGTTACGGGTTCTATGCTTAAGGCTCTGTTTGCTTCTCTCATGGCGGCCCAGGCGATCGCAAGTTGGACGCAGATGCTTAGGCGCGTCCTAGTGGCCGATTCGGCCTCAGCGGCGACCCTGGATATGGTGGATCAGATCCACCAGGGTGTCATGTATCTGTGTGATGCGGACCTGGACCTGATTCCGTTGGCCGCGCGTGTGCACAGCGTGGCGGTGTTGTCTCGCCGCCTGGTTTGGTTGAAATGTTGGTCGGTGGACCAATCTTCACGTAAAACCTTAGCCAATCTGCCTTATGATGGGTCTCGCCTTTTTGGGGAGTCCCTGGATGTGTTGATTAAGGGGATTACTGGGGGTAAGAGCACTCTCTTGCCCCATTTCCCCAAGGCTAAGGGGGCTTCTGGGAAGAAGCATGCTAATTTTCGGCCCCCTCAGGGGTCCTTTCGTGCCTTTCGGCCGCACTACAAGGGCAAACCGTTCAAGGGCCAGGGCTCTCAGAAGAAGCCCTGGTCTGGAAAACAGAAGTCCGGCCAATCCGGACCTGCGGCCCATAACAGTTCGGCCTGAAGGGGCGCCCTCACCCAGTTTTGGGGTGGGGGGACGCTTGCTCGGTTTTCTTCAGCCCTGGTTGGCCCGTGTGCGGGACAGATGGGTTCTGGAAATCGTTCGATCTGGTTACAAGATCGAGTTTCTCTCTCGGCCAGAGAGCAGATTTTTTCCCTCAAATCTACAACAGTCTCCAGAGCGCCTGCGGGATCTGCGCCTGGCGGTGCGGGACCTGAGGGCTCAGGGAGTGGTGGTTCCGGTGCCTCATCGGGACAGATTTCGGGGGTTTTATTCCAATCTGTTCACTGTGCCCAGAAAGGAGGGCAAGGTTCGTCCAATTCTGGACTTGAAAGCTCTGAACCGCTCTGTGCGGGTTCGCAAGTTCCGCATGGAATCCCTGCGCTCGGTGGTGGCTGCCCTGGTTCCGGGGGAATTCATGGCCTCCATCGATTTGAAGGATGCGTATCTTCACATCCCCATATTCGAGGGTCATCAGAGATACCTTCGATTTGCCATTGCGGAGGATCACTACCAGTTCGTGGCGTTGCCCTTTGGGCTCGCCTCGGCTCCGCGGGTCTTCACCAAGGTGCTTGCACCGGTTCTGGCATTATTGAGAGCCCAGGGCATTTCTGTCCTGGGGTATCTGGACGACATTCTGATTCGGTCTGCGACCAGTCAGGGTCTGGAGAAGGACCTGTCTGTCACGATGCAAACTCTGCAGGAGTTCGGTTGGACGATAAATGTTCCAAAGTCGACTCTGAGTCCGTCGGTTCGTCTTCCCTATCTGGGAATGATACTGGACTCGGTGCAGGCGAAGGTCTTCCTGCCGGAAGACAAACTCAGGACTCTTCAGGAGGAAGTCAGGTCCCTCAGGGACGTTCCGAACTCGTCTCTGCGGACGTGTATGAGATGTCTGGGATTGTTGGTCTCGGCTTTCGAGGCGATTCCTTTCGCGCAGTTTCACACGCGGGGTCTCCAAGCGGAGATCTTGTCCAAGTGGGACGGGCGACCTCAATCTCTGGATCTTTAGATCTCGTTGAGTCATCGCACCAGGGAAAACCTTCTGTGGTGGCTCCAGTCCCCGTTGGTGTCAGGGGGCAAGTCGTTTCGTCCGATCTCGTGGACGATAATCACCACGGATGCCAGCCTGTCGGGCTGGGGTGGTGTTCTGGGCGTTTTGTCCGCCCAGGGGACCTGGTCGGAGGGGGAGTCTGCCCTCCCGATCAACATTCTGGAATTGCGTGCGATAAGGCTCTGTCTTCATCGCTGGACGGACCGGCTGCAGGGCTGCCCGGTTCGGGTGCAGACGGACAATGCCACGGCGGTGGCCTACATCAACCACCAAGGGGGCACCAGGAGTGCCCGAGCGGCTCGAGAAGTGGCCGACATTCTGTCTTGGGCCGAGACTCATGTCCCGGCGATAACGGCGGTTCACATTCCGGGAGTGGAGAACTGGCAGGCGGACTATCTGAGTCGCCAGACCCTGGATCAGGGGGAATGGTCTCGCCACCCGGCTGTCTTCCAGATGTTGTGCGCGAAGTGGGGTCTTCCAGATGTGGACCTGTTCGCGTCTCGCCTCAACTACAAGGTGAAGAGGTTCGTGGCAAGGACGCGCGACCCTCGGGCGGACGCGTCGGACGCGTTAGTGGCCCCGTGGCATCAGTACAGGCTGATGTACGCGTTTCCACCGATTCAGTTGCTGTCCCGGTTCCTTCGCAGGTTACACTCGGAACGCAGCACGGTGATTCTTGTGGCACCGGACTGGCCTCGCCGGTCCTGGTACGCAGACCTCGTGAATCTGGCGGTCGACGCCCCCTGGCGTCTGCCTCTTCGGGACGATCTACTGTCTCAAGGACCGATTTACCATCCTGCTTTACAGTCGCTGGCTTTGACGGCCTGGCTGTTGAGACCGAGGTCCTGAAGGAGAAGGGTCTCTCTCCAGAGGTTGTTCATACCTTGATCAACGCGAGGAAGTCTTCCTCGGGAAAGGTTTATTACCGTACTTGGAAGGCCTATTTTGCCTGGTGTGAGTCCAGGGGGTTTTCACCCCGCACGTACTCGGTTTCCCGTGTGCTGTCTTTCCTTCAGACGGGTGTCGATCAGCGTTTGGCGCTGGCTACGATAAAGGGTCAGGTGTCTGCGCTGGCCGTTCTGTTTCAACGTCCCGTAGCTTCCAACTCCTTGGTTGGCACTTTTATTCAGGGTGTGCGGCATCTGGTTCCTCCTAGGAGGGATCCCTTGCCCCCTTGGGACTTGAATCTAGTCCTGTCTGTGTTACAACGTGCTCCTTTTGAACAGATCAGGGAGATCTCGTTGTCTATGTTGTCCAAAAAGGTCGCCTTTTTGGTGGCGATCACTTCGGCTCGCAGAGTGTCGGAACTGGCGGCTTTGTCCTGCAAGTCTCCGTACCTGGTTGTTCATTTGGATAAGGTGGTCTTGCGACCTAATCCTTCTTTTCTGCCGAAACGAGTTTCGGAATTCCATCTTAACGAGGATATTGTTTTGCCTTCGTTGTGCACGAAGCCTAAACATCCTAAGGAGGTGAGATTGCATTCTCTGGATGTTGTTCGAGCGATTAGGGTTTACCTTAAATCGACTGAGTCTTTTCGAAAGACGGACTCCTTGTTTGTTCTTCCAGAGGGTCCTCGGAAGGGCATGGCGGCTTCCGCCTCTACCATTGCCAAATGGATCAGGCAGACCATTGAACAGGCTTATGCCTTGCAGGGGAAGGTTCCCCCTGTGCCTGTGAAGGCGCACTCTACTAGATCTCTGAGTACGTCTTGGGCCTGTCGTCATGGGGCTTCTGTAGCCCAGGTGTGTAAGGCGGCGACTTGGTCGACCGTGCACACTTTCACAAAATTCTACAAAGTAGATGTTCAGGCATCGGCGGATGCTTCCTTTGGCCGCAAGGTTCTTAGTGCGGCTGTTCCCTAGGGTCCCTTGTTGGGGACTCCTGGCTGTTGGGATAAGTTTTGTATCCCCTGGTTTTTTGTCTTTTCCTGGGTTGTTGCTCCTGTTGAGCACTTATTTTTGCTGTTGCCCAGCTAGTTTCCTTCCTTTGGTAAGGTTCCTTTCTTTGATGTGGAGACTGCGTTGCCTTTCGGCGCGGATGCGTTTCCCACCCCTCATGTTTGCACTGCTTTGGGACGTCCCCATATGTGACGAATATGAAGAGGCGGCGACTGTCGGAGGACGTAAGAGAAAACGGAATTTTTGTAAAATCTTACCTGTAAAATTCCTTTCTCTGAGTCCTCCGACAGTCGCCGCCCCCGCCCCTCTTTTGGGGTTTGAATGTATACTCTACTGCTATTCCACTAAAACTGAGATATGGTTGCAGGAAGTAGGAGGGTATTGACTGAGGGGACCACCCCTTGAGGGTGGGATATGTTAAAGCTTTATTGTTAACATATTCTGTTGCCTAGCTACTCCTTCGGAGCAAAGTCTAATACCCCATATGTGACGAATATGAAGAGGCGGCGACTGTCGGAGGACTCAGAGAAAGGAATTTTACAGGTAAGATTTTACAAAAATTCCGTTTTTGGGCCTGGAAATAAGGTGAAACCCCCAAAATTTCTGGGTTTTCTGAAAAAAAAAAAAAAAAAATGCAGATCAAGAGATTCGTGCTCCAAACCTGGTGCCCCTGGAACTTGTTGGACACCTTTGCATCTAAATGCGTAATGATTTGATGCTTATTGATTTCATTAAAATCTCCACTCCTTTGGCCTCTGTTACCGTACTCTTCACTGGTTCTCATCCCACCTATCCCAACGCACCTACAGTGCTACTTACAGATTTTCTGTCGGGGTCCCCCAAGATCAACGGCACAACTATCAACCCGTCCATCCATGCCAAGGTCCTTGGTATAATCCTGGACTCCGAGCAATCCTTTCGGCCACACATCCAGTCACTGTCCAAAGTTTGCCGCCTCAACCCCTGCAACATCTCCAAGATACGACCCTTCCTAACCAATGATGCCACAAAGCTTCTAATCCACTCCCTGGTTATCTCTCGCCTCGACTAGTGCAACTCCCTTCTCATTGGCTTACCTTTAAAAAAGCTATCCCCCCTTCAGTCCATCATGAATGCTGTGCCCAGGCTCATCCACCTTGCAAACCGCTCTGTGTCTGCTACCCCTCTTTGCCAATCCCTTCATTGGCTGCCACTCAACCAACGAATGAAATTCAAGTTTACTAACCATAACTTAAACAGTCATCCATAACTTGGGCCCAGCTACAGCACTTATGAGAGGGCAGAGGGGGTATAGCTCAGTGGTAGAGCATTCGACTGCAGATCGAGAGGTCCCTGGTTCAAATCCGGGTGCCCCCTGGAATACCCTATCCCTGTATCCAAATGGAGAAGAGGAAAAAAATGACCAAAAAAAATATTTCAAGGGAGACACGATGGAGCATTTAACTGCAAATACACATTCTGCTTTGAGTTGAAACAATATGTACACAGGGAATTCTCTGGTCACATTTAAGTCTGGGAGATTGTGGCTACAAGAAAGTTCCTGAACTGGAATCCTCAGAATGCAATTGAGAAGAAAGACAAACCTGGCAGCAAACCTTTTTGACTTACAGTTTTTGCATTTTTACACACGGTAAAATGCATATTTTGGGCCTGGAAATAAGGTGAAACCCCCAAAATTTCTGGGTTTTCTGAAAAAAAAAAAAAAAAAATGCAGATCAAGAGATTCGTGCTCCAAACCTGGTGCCCCTGGAACTTGTTGGACACCTTTGCATCTAAATGCGTAATGATTTGATGCTTATTGATTTCATTAAAATCTCCACTCCTTTGGCCTCTGTTACCGTACTCTTCACTGGTTCTCATCCCACCTATCCCAACGCACCTACAGTGCTACTTACAGATTTTCTGTCGGGGTCCCCCAAGATCAACGGCACAACTATCAACCCGTCCATCCATGCCAAGGTCCTTGGTATAATCCTGGACTCCGAGCAATCCTTTCGGCCACATATCCAGTCACTGTCCAAAGTTTGCCGCCTCAACCCCTGCAACATCTCCAAGATACGACCCTTCCTAACCAATGATGCCACAAAGCTTCTAATCCACTCCCTGGTTATCTCTCGCCTCGACTAGTGCAACTCCCTTCTCATTGGCTTACCTTTAAAAAAGCTATCCCCCCTTCAGTCCATCATGAATGCTGTGCCCAGGCTCATCCACCTTGCAAACCGCTCTGTGTCTGCTACCCCTCTTTGCCAATCCCTTCATTGGCTGCCACTCAACCAACGAATGAAATTCAAGTTTACTAACCATAACTTAAACAGTCATCCATAACTTGGGCCCAGCTACAGCACTTATGAGAGGGCAGAGGGGGTATAGCTCAGTGGTAGAGCATTCGACTGCAGATCGAGAGGTCCCTGGTTCAAATCCGGGTGCCCCCTGGAATACCCTATCCCTGTATCCAAATGGAGAAGAGGAAAAAAATGACCAAAAAAAATATTTCAAGGGAGACACGATGGAGCATTTAACTGCAAATACACATTCTGCTTTGAGTTGAAACAATATGTACACAGG
>NC_138773.1:31050389-31062889 GCF_965119305.1 Pelophylax lessonae | reverse complement strand
GAAACAATATGTACACAGGGAATTCTCTGGTCACATTTAAGTCTGGGAGATTGTGGCTACAAGAAAGTTCCTGAACTGGAATCCTCAGAATGCAATTGAGAAGAAAGACAAACCTGGCAGCAAACCTTTTTGACTTACAGTTTTTGCATTTTTACACACGGTAAAATGCATATTTTGGGCCTGGAAATAAGGTGAAACCCCCAAAATTTCTGGGTTTTCTGAAAAAAAAAAAAAAAAATGCAGATCAAGAGATTCGTGCTCCAAACCTGGTGCCCCTGGAACTTGTTGGACACCTTTGCATCTAAATGCGTAATGATTTGATGCTTATTGATTTCATTAAAATCTCCACTCCTTTGGCCTCTGTTACCGTACTCTTCACTGGTTCTCATCCCACCTATCCCAACGCACCTTCAGTGCTACTTACAGATTTTCTGTCGGGGTCCCCCAAGATCAACGGCACAACTATCAACCCGTCCATCCATGCCAAGGTCCTTGGTATAATCCTGGACTCTGAGCTATCCTTTCGGCCACACATCCAGTCACTGTCCAAAGTTTGCTGCCTCAACCCCTGCAACATCTCCAAGATACGACCCTTCCTAACCAATGATACCACAAAGCTTCTAATCCACTCCCTGGTTATCTTTTGCCTCGACTAGTGCAACTCCCTTCTCATTGGCTTACCTTTAAAAAAGCTATCCCCCCTTCAGTCCATCATGAATGCTGTGGCCAGGCTCATCCACCTTGCAAACAGCTCTGTGTCTGCTACCCCTCTTTGCCAATCCCTCCATTGGCTGCCACTCAATCAACAAATGAAATTCAAGTTTACTAACCATAACTTAAACAGTCATCCATAACTTGGGCCCAGCTACAGCACTTATGAGAGGGCAGAGGGGGTATAGCTCAGTGGTAGAGCATTCGACTGCAGATCGAGAGGTCCCTGGTTCAAATCCGGGTGCCCCCTGGAATACCCTATCCCTGTATCCAAATGGAGAAGAGGAAAAAAATGACCCAAAAAAATATTTCAAGGGAGACACGATGGAGCATTTAACTGCAAATACACATTCTGCTTTGAGTTGAAACAATATGTACACAGGGAATTCTCTGGTCACATTTAAGTCTGGGAGATTGTGGCTACAAGAAAGTTCCTGAACTGGAATCCTCAGAATGCAATTGAGAAGAAAGACAAACCTGGCAGCAAACCTTTTTGACTTACAGTTTTTGCATTTTTACACACGGTAAAATGCATATTTTGGGCCTGGAAATAAGGTGAAACCCCCAAAATTTCTGGATTTTCTGAAAAAAAAAAAAAAATGCAGATCAAGAGATTCGTGCTCCAAACCTGGTGCCCCTGGAACTTGTTGGACACCTTTGCATCTAAATGCGTAATGATTTGATGCGTATTGATTTCATTAAAATCTCCACTCCTTTAGCCTCCGTGACCGTACTCTTCACTGGTTCTCATCCCACCTATCCCAACGCACCTACAGTGCTACTTACAGATTTTCTGTCGGGGTCCCCCAAGATCAACGGCACAACTATCAACCCGTCCATCCATGCCAAGGTCCTTGGTATAATCCTGGACTCTGAGCTATCCTTTCGGCCACACATCCAGTCACTGTCCAAAGTTTGCCGCCTCAACCCCTGCAACATCTCCAAGATACGACCCTTCCTAACCAATGATACCACAAAGCTTCTAATCCACTCCCTGGTTATCTTTTGCCTCGACTAGTGCAACTCCCTTCTCATTGGCTTACCTTTAAAAAAGCTATCCCCCCTTCAGTCCATCATGAATGCTGTGGCCAGGCTCATCCACCTTGCAAACAGCTCTGTGTCTGCTACCCCTCTTTGCCAATCCCTCCATTGGCTGCCACTCAACCAACAAATGAAATTCAAGTTTACTAACCATAACTTAAACAGTCATCCATAACTTGGGCCCAGCTACAGCACTTATGAGAGGGCAGAGGGGGTATAGCTCAGTGGTAGAGCATTCGACTGCAGATCGAGAGGTCCCTGGTTCAAATCCGGGTGCCCCCTGGAATACCCTATCCCTGTATCCAAATGGAGAAGAGGAAAAAAATGACCAAAAAAAATATTTCAAGGGAGACACGATGGAGCATTTAACTGCAAATACACATTCTGCTTTGAGTTGAAACAATATGTACACAGGGAATTCTCTGGTCACATTTAAGTCTGGGAGATTGTGGCTACAAGAAAGTTCCTGAACTGGAATCCTCAGAATGCAATTGAGAAGAAAGACAAACCTGGCAGCAAACCTTTTTGACTTACAGTTTTTGCATTTTTACACACGGTAAAATGCATATTTTGGGCCTGGAAATAAGGTGAAACCCCCAAAATTTCTGGGTTTTCTGAAAAAAAAAAAAAAAAAATGCAGATCAAGAGATTCGTGCTCCAAACCTGGTGCCCCTGGAACTTGTTGGACACCTTTGCATCTAAATGCGTAATGATTTGATGCTTATTGATTTCATTAAAATCTCCACTCCTTTGGCCTCTGTTACCGTACTCTTCACTGGTTCTCATCCCACCTATCCCAACGCACCTTCAGTGCTACTTACAGATTTTCTGTCGGGGTCCCCCAAGATCAACGGCACAACTATCAACCCGTCCATCCATGCCAAGGTCCTTGGTATAATCCTGGACTCTGAGCTATCCTTTCGGCCACACATCCAGTCACTGTCCAAAGTTTGCTGCCTCAACCCCTGCAACATCTCCAAGATACGACCCTTCCTAACCAATGATACCACAAAGCTTCTAATCCACTCCCTGGTTATCTTTTGCCTTGACTAGTGCAACTCCCTTCTCATTGGCTTACCTTTAAAAAAGCTATCCCCCCTTCAGTCCATCATGAATGCTGTGGCCAGGCTCATCCACCTTGCAAACAGCTCTGTGTCTGCTACCCCTCTTTGCCAATCCCTCCATTGGCTGCCACTCAATCAACAAATGAAATTCAAGTTTACTAACCATAACTTAAACAGTCATCCATAACTTGGGCCCAGCTACAGCACTTATGAGAGGGCAGAGGGGGTATAGCTCAGTGGTAGAGCATTCGACTGCAGATCGAGAGGTCCCTGGTTCAAATCCGGGTGCCCCCTGGAATACCCTATCCCTGTATCCAAATGGAGAAGAGGAAAAAAATGACCCAAAAAAATATTTCAAGGGAGACACGATGGAGCATTTAACTGCAAATACACATTCTGCTTTGAGTTGAAACAATATGTACACAGGGAATTCTCTGGTCACATTTAAGTCTGGGAGATTGTGGCTACAAGAAAGTTCCTGAACTGGAATCCTCAGAATGCAATTGAGAAGAAAGACAAACCTGGCAGCAAACCTTTTTGACTTACAGTTTTTGCATTTTTACACACGGTAAAATGCATATTTTGGGCCTGGAAATAAGGTGAAACCCCCAAAATTTCTGGGTTTTCTGAAAAAAAAAAAAAAAAAATGCAGATCAAGAGATTCGTGCTCCAAACCTGGTGCCCCTGGAACTTGTTGGACACCTTTGCATCTAAATGCGTAATGATTTGATGCTTATTGATTTCATTAAAATCTCCACTCCTTTGGCCTCTGTTACCGTACTCTTCACTGGTTCTCATCCCACCTATGCCAACGCACCTACAGTGCTACTTACAGATTTTCTGTCGGGGTCCCCCAAGATCAACGGCACAACTATCAACCCGTCCATCCATGCCAAGGTCCTTGGTATAATCCTGGACTCCGAGCAATCCTTTCGGCCACACATCCAGTCACTGTCCAAAGTTTGCCGCCTCAACCCCTGCAACATCTCCAAGATACGACCCTTCCTAACCAATGATGCCACAAAGCTTCTAATCCACTCCCTGGTTATCTCTCGCCTCGACTAGTGCAACTCCCTTCTCATTGGCTTACCTTTAAAAAAGCTATCCCCCTTCAGTCCATCATGAATGCTGTGCCCAGGCTCATCCACCTTGCAAACCGCTCTGTGTCTGCTACCCCTCTTTGCCAATCCCTTCATTGGCTGCCACTCAACCAACGAATGAAATTCAAGTTTACTAACCATAACTTAAACAGTCATCCATAACTTGGGCCCAGCTACAGCACTTATGAGAGGGCAGAGGGGGTATAGCTCAGTGGTAGAGCATTCGACTGCAGATCGAGAGGTCCCTGGTTCAAATCCGGGTGCCCCCTGGAATACCCTATCCCTGTATCCAAATGGAGCAGAGGAAAAAAATGACCAAAAAAAATATTTCAAGGGAGACACGATGGAGCATTTAACTGCAAATACACATTCTGCTTTGAGTTGAAACAATATGTACACAGGGAATTCTCTGGTCACATTTAAGTCTGGGAGATTGTGGCTACAAGAAAGTTCCTGAACTGGAATCCTCAGAATGCAATTGAGAAGAAAGACAAACCTGGCAGCAAACCTTTTTGACTTACAGTTTTTGCATTTTTACACACGGTAAAATGCATATTTTGGGCCTGGAAATAAGGTGAAACCCCCAAAATTTCTGGATTTTCTGAAAAAAAAAAAAAAATGCAGATCAAGAGATTCGTGCTCCAAACCTGGTGCCCCTGGAACTTGTTGGACACCTTTGCATCTAAATGCGTAATGATTTGATGCGTATTGATTTCATTAAAATCTCCACTCCTTTAGCCTCCGTGACCGTACTCTTCACTGGTTCTCATCCCACCTATCCCAACGCACCTACAGTGCTACTTACAGATTTTCTGTCGGGGTCCCCCAAGATCAACGGCACAACTATCAACCCGTCCATCCATGCCAAGGTCCTTGGTATAATCCTGGACTCTGAGCTATCCTTTCGGCCACACATCCAGTCACTGTCCAAAGTTTGCCGCCTCAACCCCTGCAACATCTCCAAGATACGACCCTTCCTAACCAATGATACCACAAAGCTTCTAATCCACTCCCTGGTTATCTCTCGCCTCAACTAGTGCAACTCCCTTCTCATTGGCTTACCTTTAAAAAAGCTATCCCCCCTTCAGTCCATCATGAATGCTGTGGCCAGGCTCATCCACCTTGCAAACAGCTCTGTGTCTGCTACCCCTCTTTGCCAATCCCTCCATTGGCTGCCACTCAATCAACAAATGAAATTCAAGTTTACTAACCATAACTTAAACAGTCATCCATAACTTGGGCCCAGCTACAGCACTTATGAGAGGGCAGAGGGGGTATAGCTCAGTGGTAGAGCATTCGACTGCAGATCGAGAGGTCCCTGGTTCAAATCCGGGTGCCCCCTGGAATACCCTATCCCTGTATCCAAATGGAGAAGAGGAAAAAAATGACCCAAAAAAATATTTCAAGGGAGACACGATGGAGCATTTAACTGCAAATACACATTCTGCTTTGAGTTGAAACAATATGTACACAGGGAATTCTCTGGTCACATTTAAGTCTGGGAGATTGTGGCTACAAGAAAGTTCCTGAACTGGAATCCTCAGAATGCAATTGAGAAGAAAGACAAACCTGGCAGCAAACCTTTTTGACTTACAGTTTTTGCATTTTTACACACGGTAAAATGCATATTTTGGGCCTGGAAATAAGGTGAAACCCCCAAAATTTCTGGGTTTTCTGAAAAAAAAAAAAAAAAAATGCAGATCAAGAGATTCGTGCTCCAAACCTGGTGCCCCTGGAACTTGTTGGACACCTTTGCATCTAAATGCGTAATGATTTGATGCTTATTGATTTCATTAAAATCTCCACTCCTTTGGCCTCTGTTACCGTACTCTTCACTGGTTCTCATCCCACCTATGCCAACGCACCTACAGTGCTACTTACAGATTTTCTGTCGGGGTCCCCCAAGATCAACGGCACAACTATCAACCCGTCCATCCATGCCAAGGTCCTTGGTATAATCCTGGACTCCGAGCAATCCTTTCGGCCACACATCCAGTCACTGTCCAAAGTTTGCCGCCTCAACCCCTGCAACATCTCCAAGATACGACCCTTCCTAACCAATGATGCCACAAAGCTTCTAATCCACTCCCTGGTTATCTCTCGCCTCGACTAGTGCAACTCCCTTCTCATTGGCTTACCTTTAAAAAAGCTATCCCCCTTCAGTCCATCATGAATGCTGTGCCCAGGCTCATCCACCTTGCAAACCGCTCTGTGTCTGCTACCCCTCTTTGCCAATCCCTTCATTGGCTGCCACTCAACCAACGAATGAAATTCAAGTTTACTAACCATAACTTAAACAGTCATCCATAACTTGGGCCCAGCTACAGCACTTATGAGAGGGCAGAGGGGGTATAGCTCAGTGGTAGAGCATTCGACTGCAGATCGAGAGGTCCCTGGTTCAAATCCGGGTGCCCCCTGGAATACCCTATCCCTGTATCCAAATGGAGCAGAGGAAAAAAATGACCAAAAAAAATATTTCAAGGGAGACACGATGGAGCATTTAACTGCAAATACACATTCTGCTTTGAGTTGAAACAATATGTACACAGGGAATTCTCTGGTCACATTTAAGTCTGGGAGATTGTGGCTACAAGAAAGTTCCTGAACTGGAATCCTCAGAATGCAATTGAGAAGAAAGACAAACCTGGCAGCAAACCTTTTTGACTTACAGTTTTTGCATTTTTACACACGGTAAAATGCATATTTTGGGCCTGGAAATAAGGTGAAACCCCCAAAATTTCTGGATTTTCTGAAAAAAAAAAAAAAATGCAGATCAAGAGATTCGTGCTCCAAACCTGGTGCCCCTGGAACTTGTTGGACACCTTTGCATCTAAATGCGTAATGATTTGATGCGTATTGATTTCATTAAAATCTCCACTCCTTTAGCCTCCGTGACCGTACTCTTCACTGGTTCTCATCCCACCTATCCCAACGCACCTACAGTGCTACTTACAGATTTTCTGTCGGGGTCCCCCAAGATCAACGGCACAACTATCAACCCGTCCATCCATGCCAAGGTCCTTGGTATAATCCTGGACTCTGAGCTATCCTTTCGGCCACACATCCAGTCACTGTCCAAAGTTTGCCGCCTCAACCCCTGCAACATCTCCAAGATACGACCCTTCCTAACCAATGATACCACAAAGCTTCTAATCCACTCCCTGGTTATCTTTTGCCTCGACTAGTGCAACTCCCTTCTCATTGGCTTACCTTTAAAAAAGCTATCCCCCCTTCAGTCCATCATGAATGCTGTGCCCAGGCTCATCCACCTTGCAAACCGCTCTGTGTCTGCTACCCCTCTTTGCCAATCCCTTCATTGGCTGCCACTCAACCAACGAATGAAATTCAAGTTTACTAACCATAACTTAAACAGTCATCCATAACTTGGGCCCAGCTACAGCACTTATGAGAGGGCAGAGGGGGTATAGCTCAGTGGTAGAGCATTCGACTGCAGATCGAGAGGTCCCTGGTTCAAATCCGGGTGCCCCCTGGAATACCCTATCCCTGTATCCAAATGGAGAAGAGGAAAAAAAATGACCAAAAAAAATATTTCAAGGGAGACACAATGGAGCATTTAACTGCAAAAACACATTCTGCTTTGAGTTGAAACAATATGTACACAGGGAAGTCTCTGGTCACATTTAAGTCTGGGAGATTGTGGCTACAAGAAAGTTCCTGAACTGGAATCCTCAGAATGCAATTGAGCAGAAAGACAAACCTGGCAGCAAACCTTTTTGACTTACAGTTTTTGCATTTTTACACACGGTAAAATGCATATTTTGGGCCTGGAAATAAGGTGAAACCCCCAAAATTTCTGTGTTTTCTGAAAAAAAAAAAAAAAAATGCAGATCAAGAGATTCGTGCTCCAAACCTGGTGCCCCTGGAACTTGTTGGACACCTTTGCATCTAAATGCGTAATGATTTGATGCTTATTGATTTCATTAAAATCTCCACTCCTTTGGCCTCTGTGACCGTACTCTTCACTGGTTCTCATCCCACCTATCCCAACGCACCTTCAGTTTCGGCCACACATCCAGTCACTGTCCAAACTTGCCGCCTCAACCCCTGCAACATCTCCAAGATACGACCCTTCCTAACCAATGATACCACAAAGCTTCTAATCCACTCCCTGGTTATCTCTCGCCTCGACTAGTGCAACTCCCTTCTCATTGGCTTACCTTTAAAAAAGCTATCCCCCCTTCAGTCCATCATGAATGCTGTGGCCAGGCTCATCCACTTTGCAAACCGCTCTGTGTCTGCTACCCCTCTTTGCCAATCCCTCCATTGGCTGCCACTCTTTGCAATTGAGAAGAAAGACAAACCTGGCAGCAAACCTTTTTGACTTACAGTTTTTGCATTTTTACACACGGTAAAATGCATATTTTGGGCCTGGAAATAAGGTGAAACCCCCAAAATTTCTGGATTTTCTGAAAAAAAAAAAAAAAAAAATGCAGATCAAGAGATTCGTGCTCCAAACCTGGTGCCCCTGGAACTTGTTGGACACCTTTGCATCTAAATGCGTAATGATTTGATGCTTATTGATTTCATTAAAATCTCCACTCCTTTAGCCTCTGTGACCGTACTCTTCACTGGTTCTCATCCCACCTATCCCAACGCACCTACAGTGCTACTTACAGATTTTCTGTCGGGGTCCCCCAAGATCAACGGCACAACTATCAACCCGTCCATCCATGCCAAGGTCCTTGGTATAATCCTGGACTCCGAGCAATCCTTTCGGCCACACATCCAGTCACTGTCCAAAGTTTGCCGCCTCAACCCCTGCAACATCTCCAAGATACGACCCTTCCTAACCAATGATGCCACAAAGCTTCTAATCCACTCCCTGGTTATCTCTCGCCTCGACTAGTGCAACTCCCTTCTCATTGGCTTACCTTTAAAAAAGCTATCCCCCCTTCAGTCCATCATGAATGCTGTGCCCAGGCTCATCCACCTTGCAAACCGCTCTGTGTCTGCTACCCCTCTTTGCCAATCCCTTCATTGGCTGCCACTCAACCAACGAATGAAATTCAAGTTTACTAACCATAACTTAAACAGTCATCCATAACTTGGGCCCAGCTACAGCACTTATGAGAGGGCAGAGGGGGTATAGCTCACTGGTAGAGCATTCGACTGCAGATCGAGAGGTCCCTGGTTCAAATCCGGGTGCCCCCTGGAATACCCTATCCCTGTATCCAAATGGAGAAGAGGAAAAAAATGACCAAAAAAAATATTTCAAGGGAGACACGATGGAGCATTTAACTGCAAATACACATTCTGCTTTGAGTTGAAACAATATGTACACAGGGAATTCTCTGGTCACATTTAAGTCTGGGAGATTGTGGCTACAAGAAAGTTCCTGAACTGGAATCCTCAGAATGCAATTGAGAAGAAAGACAAACCTGGCAGCAAACCTTTTTGACTTACAGTTTTTGCATTTTTACACACGGTAAAATGCATATTTTGGGCCTGGAAATAAGGTGAAACCCCCAAAATTTCTGGGTTTTCTGAAAAAAAAAAAAAAAAAATGCAGATCAAGAGATTCGTGCTCCAAACCTGGTGCCCCTGGAACTTGTTGGACACCTTTGCATCTAAATGCGTAATGATTTGATGCTTATTGATTTCATTAAAATCTCCACTCCTTTGGCCTCTGTTACCGTACTCTTCACTGGTTCTCATCCCACCTATCCCAACGCACCTTCAGTGCTACTTACAGATTTTCTGTCGTGGTCCCCCAAGATCAACGGCACAACTATCAACCCGTCCATCCATGCCAAGGTCCTTGGTATAATCCTGGACTCTGAGCTATCCTTTCGGCCACACATCCAGTCACTGTCCAAAGTTTGCTGCCTCAACCCCTGCAACATCTCCAAGATACGACCCTTCCTAACCAATGATACCACAAAGCTTCTAATCCACTCCCTGGTTATCTTTTGCCTCGACTAGTGCAACTCCCTTCTCATTGGCTTACCTTTAAAAAAGCTATCCCCCCTTCAGTCCATCATGAATGCTGTGGCCAGGCTCATCCACCTTGCAAACAGCTCTGTGTCTGCTACCCCTCTTTGCCAATCCCTCCATTGGCTGCCACTCAACCAACAAATGAAATTCAAGTTTACTAACCATAATTTAAACAGTTATCCATAACTTGGGCCCAGCTACAGCACTTATGAGAGGGCATAGGGGGTATAGCTCAGTGGTAGAGCATTCGACTGCAGATCGAGAGGTCCCTGGTTCAAATCCGGGTGCCCCCTGGAATACCCTATCCCTGTATCCAAATGGAGGAGAGGAAAAAAATGACCAAAAAAAATATTTCAAGGGGGACACGATGGAGCATTTTACTGCAAATACACATTCTGCTTTGAGTTGAAACAATATGTACACAGGGAAGTCTCTGGTCACATTTAAGTCTGGGAGATTGTGGCTACAAGAAAGTTCCTGAACTGGAATCCTCAGAATGCAATTGAGAAGAAAGACAAACCTGGCAGCAAACCTTTTTGACTTACAGTTTTTGCATTTTTACACACGGTAAAATGCATATTTTGGGCCTGGAAATAAGGTGAAACCCCCAAAATTTCTGGATTTTCTGAAAAAAAAAAAAAAAAATGCAGATCAAGAGATTCGTGCTCCAAACCTGGTGCCCCTGGAACTTGTTGGACACCTTTGCATCTAAATGCGTAATGATTTGATGCTTATTGATTTCATTAAAATCTCCACTCCTTTAGCCTCCGTGACCGTACTCTTCACTGGTTCTCATCCCACCTATCCCAACGCACCTACAGTGCTACTTACAGATTTTCTGTCGGGGTCCCCCAAGATCAACGGCACAACTATCAACCCGTCCATCCATGCCAAGGTCCTTGGTATAATCCTGGACTCCGAGCAATCCTTTCGGCCACACATCCAGTCACTGTCCAAAGTTTGCCGCCTCAACCCCTGCAACATCTCCAAGATACGACCCTTCCTAACCAATGATGCCACAAAGCTTCTAATCCACTCCCTGGTTATCTCTCGCCTCGACTAGTGCAACTCCCTTCTCATTGGCTTACCTTTAAAAAAGCTATCCCCCCTTCAGTCCATCATGAATGCTGTGCCCAGGCTCATCCACCTTGCAAACCGCTCTGTGTCTGCTACCCCTCTTTGCCAATCCCTTCATTGGCTGCCACTCAACCAACGAATGAAATTCAAGTTTACTAACCATAACTTAAACAGTCATCCATAACTTGGGCCCAGCTACAGCACTTATGAGAGGGCAGAGGGGGTATAGCTCACTGGTAGAGCATTCGACTGCAGATCGAGAGGTCCCTGGTTCAAATCCGGGTGCCCCCTGGAATACCCTATCCCTGTATCCAAATGGAGAAGAGGAAAAAAATGACCAAAAAAAAAATTTCAAGGGAGACACGATGGAGCATTTAACTGCAAATACACATTCTGCTTTGAGTTGAAACAATATGTACACAGGGAATTCTCTGGTCACATTTAAGTCTGGGAGATTGTGGCTACAAGAAAGTTCCTGAACTGGAATCCTCAGAATGCAATTGAGAAGAAAGACAAACCTGGCAGCAAACCTTTTTGACTTACAGTTTTTGCATTTTTACACACGGTAAAATGCATATTTTGGGCCTGGAAATAAGGTGAAACCCCCAAAATTTCTGGGTTTTCTGAAAAAAAAAAAAAAAAAATGCAGATCAAGAGATTCGTGCTCCAAACCTGGTGCCCCTGGAACTTGTTGGACACCTTTGCATCTAAATGCGTAATGATTTGATGCTTATTGATTTCATTAAAATCTCCACTCCTTTGGCCTCTGTTACCGTACTCTTCACTGGTTCTCATCCCACCTATCCCAACGCACCTTCAGTGCTACTTACAGATTTTCTGTCGTGGTCCCCCAAGATCAACGGCACAACTATCAACCCGTCCATCCATGCCAAGGTCCTTGGTATAATCCTGGACTCTGAGCTATCCTTTCGGCCACACATCCAGTCACTGTCCAAAGTTTGCTGCCTCAACCCCTGCAACATCTCCAAGATACGACCCTTCCTAACCAATGATACCACAAAGCTTCTAATCCACTCCCTGGTTATCTTTTGCCTCGACTAGTGCAACTCCCTTCTCATTGGCTTACCTTTAAAAAAGCTATCCCCCCTTCAGTCCATCATGAATGCTGTGGCCAGGCTCATCCACCTTGCAAACAGCTCTGTGTCTGCTACCCCTCTTTGCCAATCCCTCCATTGGCTGCCACTCAACCAACAAATGAAATTCAAGTTTACTAACCATAATTTAAACAGTTATCCATAACTTGGGCCCAGCTACAGCACTTATGAGAGGGCATAGGGGGTATAGCTCAGTGGTAGAGCATTCGACTGCAGATCGAGAGGTCCCTGGTTCAAATCCGGGTGCCCCCTGGAATACCCTATCCCTGTATCCAAATGGAGGAGAGGAAAAAAATGACCAAAAAAAATATTTCAAGGGGGACACGATGGAGCATTTTACTGCAAATACACATTCTGCTTTGAGTTGAAACAATATGTACACAGGGAAGTCTCTGGTCACATTTAAGTCTGGGAGATTGTGGCTACAAGAAAGTTCC
>NC_138773.1:31042889-31045389 GCF_965119305.1 Pelophylax lessonae | reverse complement strand
AAAATGACCAAAAAAAATATTTCAAGGGAGACACAATGGAGCATTTAACTGCAAATACACATTCTGCTTTGAGTTGAAACAACATGTACACAGGGAAGTCACATTTAAGTCTGGGAGATTGTGGCTACAAGAAAGTTCCTGAACTGGAATCCTCAGAATGCAATTGAGCAGAAAGACAAACCTGGCAGCAAACCTTTTTGACTTACAGTTTTTGCATTTTTACACACGGTAAAATGCATATTTTGGGCCTGGAAATAAGGTGAAACCCCCAAAATTTCTGGGTTTTCTGAAAAAAAAAAAAAAAATGCAGATCAAGAGATTCGTGCTCCAAACCTGGTGCCCCTGGAACTTGTTGGACACCTTTGCATCTAAATGCGTAATGATTTGATGCTTATTGATTTCATTAAAATCTCCACTCCTTTGGCCTCTGTGACCGTACTCTTCACTGGTTCTCATCCCACCTATCCCAACGCACCTTCAGTGCTACTTACAGATTTTCTGTCGGGGTCCCCCAAGATCAACGGCACAACTATCAACCCGTCCATGCATGCCAAGGTCCTTGGTATAATCCTGGACTCTGAGCTATCCTTTCGGCCACACATCCAGTCACTGTCCAAAGTTTGCCGCCTCAACCCCTGCAACATCTCCAAGATACGACCCTTCCTAACCAATGATACCACAAAGCTTCTAATCCACTCCCTGGTTATCTCTCGCCTCGACTAGTGCAACTCCTTTCTCATTGGCTTACCTTTAAAAAAGCTATCCCCCCTTCAGTCCATCATGAATGCTGTGGCCAGGCTCATCCACTTTGCAAACCGCTCTGTGTCTGCTACCCCTCTTTGCCAATCCCTCCATTGGCTGCCACTCAACCAAGGAATGAAATTCAAGTTTACTAACCATAACTTAAACAGTCATCCATAACTTGGGCCCAGCTACAGCACTTATGAGAGGGCAGAGGGGGTATAGCTCAGTGGTAGAGCATTCGACTGCAGATCGAGAGGTCCCTGGTTCAAATCCGGGTGCCCCCTGGAATACCCTATCCCTGTTTGTTTGGTTAGGAAGGGTTGTATCTTGGAAATGTTGCCGGGGTTGAGGCGTATCCAAATGGAGAAGAGGAAAAAAATGACCAAAAAAAATATTTCAAGGGATACACGATGGAGCATTTAACTGCAAATACACATTCTGCTTTGAGTTGAAACACTATGTACACAGGGAAGTCTCTGGTCACATTTAAGTCTGGGAGATTGTGGCTACAAGAAAGTTCCTGAACTGGAATCCTCAGAGTGCAATTGAGCAGAAAGTCAAACCTGGCAGCAAACCTTTTTGACTTACAGTTTTTGCATTTTTACACACGGTAAAATGCATATTTTGGGCCTGGAAATAAGGTGAAACCCCCAAAATTTCTGGGTTTTCTGAAAAAAAAAAATGCAGATCAAGAGATTCGTGCTCCAAACCTGGTGCCCCTGGAACTTGTTGGACACCTTTGCATCTAAATGCGTAATGATTTGATGCTTATTGATTTCATTAAAATCTCCACTCCTTTGGCCTCTGTGACCATACTCTTCACTGGTTCTCATCCCACCTATCCCAACGCACCTTCAGTGCTACTTACAGATTTTCTGTCGGGGTCCCCCAAGATCAACGGCACAACTATCAACCCGTCCATCCATGCCAAGGTCCTTGGTATAATCCTGGACTCTGAGCTATCCTTTCGGCCACACATCCAGTCACTGTCCAAAGTTTGCCGCCTCAACCCCTGCAACATCTCCAAGATACGACCCTTCCTAACCAATGATACCACAAAGCTTCTAATCCACTCCCTGGTTATCTCTCGCCTCGACTAGTGCAACTCCCTTCTCATTGGCTTACCTTTAAAAATGCTATCCCCCCTTCAGTCCATCATGAATGCTGTGGCCAGGCTCATCCACCTTGCAAACAGCTCTGTGTCTGCTACCCCTCTTTGCCAATCCCTCCATTGGCTGCCACTCAACCAACGAATGAAATTCAAGTTTACTAACCATAACTTACACAGTCATCCATAACTTGGGCCCAGCTACAGCACTTATGAGAGGGCAGAGGGGGTATAGCTCAGTGGTAGAGCATTCGACTGCAGATCGAGAGGTCCCTGGTTCAAATCCGGGTGCCCCCTGGAATACCCTATCCCTGTATCCAAATGGAGGAGAGGAAAAAAATGACCAAAAAAAATATTTCAAGGGGGACACGATGGAGCATTTTACTGCAAATACACATTCTGCTTTGAGTTGAAACAATATGTACACAGGGAAGTCTCTGGTCACATTTAAGTCTGGGAGATTGTGGCTACAAGAAAGTTCCTGAACTGGAATCCTCAGAATGCAATTGAGAAGAAAGACAAACCTGGCAGCAAACCTTTTTGACTTACAGTTTTTGCATTTTTACACACGGTAAAATGCATATTTTGGGCCTGGAAATAAGGTGAAACCCCCAAAATTTCTGGATTTTCTGAAAAAAAAAAAAAAAA
>NC_138773.1:31025389-31030389 GCF_965119305.1 Pelophylax lessonae | reverse complement strand
AGGTCCCTGGTTCAAATCCGGGTGCCCCCTGGAATACCCTATCCCTGTATCCAAATGGAGAAGAGGAAAAAAATGACCAAAAAAAATATTTCAAGGGAGACACGATGGAGCATTTAACTGCAAATACACATTCTGCTTTGAGTTGAAACAATATGTACACAGGGAATTCTCTGGTCACATTTAAGTCTGGGAGATTGTGGCTACAAGAAAGTTCCTGAACTGGAATCCTCAGAATGCAATTGAGAAGAAAGACAAACCTGGCAGCAAACCTTTTTGACTTACAGTTTTTGCATTTTTACACACGGTAAAATGCATATTTTGGGCCTGGAAATAAGGTGAAACCCCCAAAATTTCTGGGTTTTCTGAAAAAAAAAAAAAATGCAGATCAAGAGATTCGTGCTCCAAACCTGGTGCCCCTGGAACTTGTTGGACACCTTTGCATCTAAATGCGTAATGATTTGATGCTTATTGATTTCATTAAAATCTCCACTCCTTTGGCCTCTGTTACCGTACTCTTCACTGGTTCTCATCCCACCTATCCCAACGCACCTTCAGTGCTACTTACAGATTTTCTGTCGTGGTCCCCCAAGATCAACGGCACAACTATCAACCCGTCCATCCATGCCAAGGTCCTTGGTATAATCCTGGACTCTGAGCTATCCTTTCGGCCACACATCCAGTCACTGTCCAAAGTTTGCTGCCTCAACCCCTGCAACATCTCCAAGATACGACCCTTCCTAACCAATGATACCACAAAGCTTCTAATCCACTCCCTGGTTATCTTTTGCCTCGACTAGTGCAACTCCCTTCTCATTGGCTTACCTTTAAAAAAGCTATCCCCCCTTCAGTCCATCATGAATGCTGTGGCCAGGCTCATCCACCTTGCAAACAGCTCTGTGTCTGCTACCCCTCTTTGCCAATCCCTCCATTGGCTGCCACTCAACCAACAAATGAAATTCAAGTTTACTAACCATAATTTAAACAGTTATCCATAACTTGGGCCCAGCTACAGCACTTATGAGAGGGCATAGGGGGTATAGCTCAGTGGTAGAGCATTCGACTGCAGATCGAGAGGTCCCTGGTTCAAATCCGGGTGCCCCCTGGAATACCCTATCCCTGTATCCAAATGGAGAAGAGGAAAAAAATGACCAAAAAAAATATTTCAAGGGAGACACGATGGAGCATTTTACTGCAAATACACATTCTGCTTTGAGTTGAAACAATATGTACACAGGGAAGTCTCTGGTCACATTTAAGTCTGGGAGATTGTGGCTACAAGAAAGTTCCTGAACTGGAATCCTCAGAATGCAATTGAGAAGAAAGACAAACCTGGCAGCAAACCTTTTTGACTTACAGTTTTTGCATTTTTACACACGGTAAAATGCATATTTTGGGCCTGGAAATAAGGTGAAACCCCCAAAATTTCTGGATTTTCTGAAAAAAAAAAAAAAAAAATGCAGATCAAGAGATTCGTGCTCCAAACCTGGTGCCCCTGGAACTTGTTGGACACCTTTGCATCTAAATGCGTAATGATTTGATGCTTATTGATTTCATTAAAATCTCCACTCCTTTGGCCTCTGTTACCGTACTCTTCACTGGTTCTCATCCCACCTATCCCAACGCACCTTCAGTGCTACTTACAGATTTTCTGTCGGGGTCCCCCAAGATCAACGGCACAACTATCAACCCGTCCATCCATGCCAAGGTCCTTGGTATAATCCTGGACTCTGAGCTATCCTTTCGGCCACACATCCAGTCACTGTCCAAAGTTTGCCGCCTCAACCCCTGCAACATCTCCAAGATACGACCCTTCCTAACCAATGATACCACAAAGCTTCTAATCCACTCCCTGGTTATCTCTCGCCTCGACTAGTGCAACTCCCTTCTCATTGGCTTACCTTTAAAAAAGCTATCCCCCCTTCAGTCCATCATGAATGCTGTGCCCAGGCTCATCCACCTTGCAAACCGCTCTGTGTCTGCTACCCCTCTTTGCCAATCCCTTCATTGGCTGCCACTCAACCAACGAATGAAATTCAAGTTTACTAACCATAACTTAAACAGTCATCCATAACTTGGGCCCAGCTACAGCACTTATGAGAGGGCAGAGGGGGTATAGCTCAGTGGTAGAGCATTCGACTGCAGATCGAGAGGTCCCTGGTTCAAATCCGGGTGCCCCCTGGTATACCCTATCCCTGTATCCAAATGGAGAAGAGGAAAAAAATGACCAAAAAAAATATTTCAAGGGAGACACGATGGAGCATTTAACTGCAAATACACATTCTGCTTTGAGTTGAAACAATATGTACACAGGGAATTCTCTGGTCACATTTAAGTCTGGGAGATTGTGGCTACAAGAAAGTTCCTGAACTGGAATCCTCAGAATGCAATTGAGAAGAAAGACAAACCTGGCAGCAAACCTTTTTGACTTACAGTTTTTGCATTTTTACACACGGTAAAATGCATATTTTGGGCCTGGAAATAAGGTGAAACCCCCAAAATTTCTGGGTTTTCTGAAAAAAAAAAAAAATGCAGATCAAGAGATTCGTGCTCCAAACCTGGTGCCCCTGGAACTTGTTGGACACCTTTGCATCTAAATGGGTAATGATTTGATGCTTATTGATTTCATTAAAATCTCCACTCCTTTGGCCTCTGTTACCGTACTCTTCACTGGTTCTCATCCCACCTATCCCAACGCACCTTCAGTGCTACTTACAGATTTTCTGTCGTGGTCCCCCAAGATCAACGGCACAACTATCAACCCGTCCATCCATGCCAAGGTCCTTGGTATAATCCTGGACTCTGAGCTATCCTTTCGGCCACACATCCAGTCACTGTCCAAAGTTTGCTGCCTCAACCCCTGCAACATCTCCAAGATACGACCCTTCCTAACCAATGATACCACAAAGCTTCTAATCCACTCCCTGGTTATCTTTTGCCTCGACTAGTGCAACTCCCTTCTCATTGGCTTACCTTTAAAAAAGCTATCCCCCCTTCAGTCCATCATGAATGCTGTGGCCAGGCTCATCCACCTTGCAAACAGCTCTGTGTCTGCTACCCCTCTTTGCCAATCCCTCCATTGGCTGCCACTCAACCAACAAATGAAATTCAAGTTTACTAACCATAATTTAAACAGTTATCCATAACTTGGGCCCAGCTACAGCACTTATGAGAGGGCATAGGGGGTATAGCTCAGTGGTAGAGCATTCGACTGCAGATCGAGAGGTCCCTGGTTCAAATCCGGGTGCCCCCTGGAATACCCTATCCCTGTATCCAAATGGAGAAGAGGAAAAAAATGACCAAAAAAAATATTTCAAGGGAGACACAATGGAGCATTTAACTGCAAATACACATTCTGCTTTGAGTTGAAACAATATGTACACAGGGAATTCTCTGGTCACATTTAAGTCTGGGAGATTGTGGCTACAAGAAAGTTCCTGAACTGGAATCCTCAGAATGCAATTGAGAAGAAAGACAAACCTGGCAGCAAACCTTTTTGACTTACAGTTTTTGCATTTTTACACACGGTAAAATGCATATTTTGGGCCTGGAAATAAGGTGAAACCCCCAAAATTTCTGGGTTTTCTGAAAAAAAAAAAAAAAAATGCAGATCAAGAGATTCGTGCTCCAAACCTGGTGCCCCTGGAACTTGTTGGACACCTTTGCATCTAAATGCGTAATGATTTGATGCTTATTGATTTCATTAAAATCTCCACTCCTTTGGCCTCTGTTACCGTACTCTTCACTGGTTCTCATCCCACCTATCCCAACACACCTTCAGTGCTACTTACAGATTTTCTGTCGGGGTCCCCCAAGATCAACGGCACAACTATCAACCCGTCCATCCATGCCAAGGTCCTTGGTATAATCCTGGACTCTGAGCTATCCTTTCGGCCACACATCCAGTCACTGTCCAAAGTTTGCTGCCTCAACCCCTGCAACATCTCCAAGATACGACCCTTCCTAACCAATGATACCACAAAGCTTCTAATCCACTCCCTGGTTATCTCTCGCCTCGACTAGTGCAACTCCCTTCTCATTGGCTTACCTTTAAAAAAGCTATCCCCCCTTCAGTCCATCATGAATGCTGTGCCCAGGCTCATCCACCTTGCAAACCGCTCTGTGTCTGCTACCCCTCTTTGCCAATCCCTCCATTGGCTGCCACTCAACCAACAAATGAAATTCAAGTTTACTAACCATAATTTAAACAGTTATCTATAACTTGGGCCCAGCTACAGCACTTATGAGAGGGCATAGGGGGTATAGCTCAGTGGTAGAGCATTCGACTGCAGATCGAGAGGTCCCTGGTTCAAATCCGGGTGCCCCCTGGAATACCCTATCCCTGTATCCAAATGGAGAAGAGGAAAAAAATGACCAAAAAAAATATTTCAAGGGAGACACGATGGAGCATTTTACTGCAAATACACATTCTGCTTTGAGTTGAAACAATATGTACACAGGGAAGTCTCTGGTCACATTTAAGTCTGGGAGATTGTGGCTACAAGAAAGTTCCTGAACTGGAATCCTCAGAATGCAATTGAGAAGAAAGACAAACCTGGCAGCAAACCTTTTTGACTTACAGTTTTTGCATTTTTACACACGGTAAAATGCATATTTTGGGCCTGGACATAAGGTGAAACCCCCAAAATTTCTGGATTTTCTGAAAAAAAAAAAAAAAATGCAGATCAAGAGATTCGTGCTCCAAACCTGGTGCCCCTGGAACTTGTTGGACACCTTTGCATCTAAATGCGTAATGATTTGATGCGTATTGATTTCATTAAAATCTCCACTCCTTTAGCCTCCGTGACCGTACTCTTCACTGGTTCTCATCCCACCTATCCCAACGCACCTACAGTGCTACTTACAGATTTTCTGTCGGGGTCCCCCAAGATCAACGGCACAACTATCAACCCGTCCATCCATGCCAAGGTCCTTGGTATAATCCTGGACTCTGAGCTATCCTTTCGGCCACACATCCAGTCACTGTCCAAAGTTTGCTGCCT
>NC_138773.1:31005389-31007889 GCF_965119305.1 Pelophylax lessonae | reverse complement strand
CCTTTCGGCCACACATCCAGTCACTGTCCAAAGTTTGCCGCCTCAACCCCTGCAACATCTCCAAGATACGACCCTTCCTAACCAATGATGCCACAAAGCTTCTAATCCACTCCCTGGTTATCTCTCGCCTCGACTAGTGCAACTCCCTTCTCATTGGCTTACCTTTAAAAAAGCTATCCCCCCTTCAGTCCATCATGAATGCTGTGCCCAGGCTCATCCACCTTGCAAACCGCTCTGTGTCTGCAACCCCTCTTTGCCAATCCCTTCATTGGCTGCCACTCAACCAACGAATGAAATTCAAGTTTACTAACCATAACTTAAACAGTCATCCATAACTTGGGCCCAGCTACAGCACTTATGAGAGGGCAGAGGGGGTATAGCTCAGTGGTAGAGCATTCGACTGCAGATCGAGAGGTCCCTGGTTCAAATCCGGGTGCCCCCTGGAATACCCTATCCCTGTATCCAAATGGAGAAGAGGAAAAAAATGACCAAAAAAAATATTTCAAGGGAGACACGATGGAGCATTTTACTGCAAATACACATTCTGCTTTGAGTTGAAACAATATGTACACAGGGAAGTCTCTGGTCACATTTAAGTCTGGGAGATTGTGGCTACAAGAAAGTTCCTGAACTGGAATCCTCAGAATGCAATTGAGAAGAAAGACAAACCTGGCAGCAAACCTTTTTGACTTACAGTTTTTGCATTTTTACACACGGTAAAATGCATATTTTGGGCCTGGAAATAAGGTGAAACCCCCAAAATTTCTGGGTTTTCTGAAAAAAAAAAAAAAAAAATGCAGATCAAGAGATTCGTGCTCCAAACCTGGTGCCCCTGGAACTTGTTGGACACCTTTGCATCTAAATGCGTAATGATTTGATGCTTATTGTTTTCATTAAAATCTCCACTCCTTTGGCCTCTGTTACCGTACTCTTCACTGGTTCTCATCCCACCTATCCCAACGCACCTTCAGTGCTACTTACAGATTTTCTGTCGTGGTCCCCCAAGATCAACGGCACAACTATCAACCCGTCCATCCATGCCAAGGTCCTTGGTATAATCCTGGACTCTGAGCTATCCTTTCGGCCACACATCCAGTCACTGTCCAAAGTTTGCTGCCTCAACCCCTGCAACATCTCCAAGATACGACCCTTCCTAACCAATGATACCACAAAGCTTCTAATCCACTCCCTGGTTATCTTTTGCCTCGACTAGTGCAACTCCCTTCTCATTGGCTTACCTTTAAAAAAGCTATCCCCCCTTCAGTCCATCATGAATGCTGTGGCCAGGCTCATCCACCTTGCAAACAGCTCTGTGTCTGCTACCCCTCTTTGCCAATCCCTCCATTGGCTGCCACTCAACCAACAAATGAAATTCAAGTTTACTAACCATAATTTAAACAGTTATCCATAACTTGGGCCCAGCTACAGCACTTATGAGAGGGCATAGGGGGTATAGCTCAGTGGTAGAGCATTCGACTGCAGATCGAGAGGTCCCTGGTTCAAATCCGGGTGCCCCCTGGAATACCCTATCCCTGTATCCAAATGGAGAAGAGGAAAAAAATGACCCAAAAAAATATTTCAAGGGAGACACGATGGAGCATTTTACTGCAAATACACATTCTGCTTTGAGTTGAAACAATATGTACACAGGGAAGTCTCTGGTCACATTTAAGTCTGGGAGATTGTGGCTACAAGAAAGTTCCTGAACTGGAATCCTCAGAATGCAATTGAGAAGAAAGACAAACCTGGCAGCAAACCTTTTTGACTTACAGTTTTTGCATTTTTACACACGGTAAAATGCATATTTTGGGCCTGGAAATAAGGTGAAACCCCCAAAATTTCTGGATTTTCTGAAAAAAAAAAAAAAAATGCAGATCAAGAGATTCGTGCTCCAAACCTGGTGCCCCTGGAACTTGTTGGACACCTTTGCATCTAAATGCGTAATGATTTGATGCTTATTGATTTCATTAAAATCTCCACTCCTTTAGCCTCCGTGACCGTACTCTTCACTGGTTCTCATCCCACCTATCCCAACGCACCTACAGTGCTACTTACAGATTTTCTGTCGGGGTCCCCCAAGATCAACGGCACAACTATCAACCCGTCCATCCATGCCAAGGTCCTTGGTATAATCCTGGACTCCGAGCAATCCTTTCGGCCACACATCCAGTCACTGTCCAAAGTTTGCCGCCTCAACCCCTGCAACATCTCCAAGATACGACCCTTCCTAACCAATGATGCCACAAAGCTTCTAATCCACTCCCTGGTTATCTCTCGCCTCGACTAGTGCAACTCCCTTCTCATTGGCTTACCTTTAAAAAAGCTATCCCCCCTTCAGTCCATCATGAATGCTGTGCCCAGGCTCATCCACCTTGCAAACCGCTCTGTGTCTGCAACCCCTCTTTGCCAATCCCTTCATTGGCTGCCACTCAACCAACGAATGAAATTCAAGTTTACTAACCATAACTTAAACAGTCATCCATAACTTGGGCCCAGCTAC
>NC_138773.1:30997889-31000389 GCF_965119305.1 Pelophylax lessonae | reverse complement strand
ATAATCCTGGACTCTGAGCTATCCTTTCGGCCACACATCCAGTCACTGTCCAAAGTTTGCCGCCTCAACCCCTGCAACATCTCCAAGATACGACCCTTCCTAACCAATGATACCACAAAGCTTCTAATCCACTCCCTGGTTATCTCTCGCCTCGACTAGTGCAACTCCCTTCTCATTGGCTTACCTTTAAAAAAGCTATCCCCCCTTCAGTCCATCATGAATGCTGTGGCCAGGCTCATCCACTTTGCAAACCGCTCTGTGTCTGCTACCCCTCTTTGCCAATCCCTCCATTGGCTGCCACTCAACCAACAAATGAAATTCAAGTTTACTAACCATAATTTAAACAGTCATCCATAACTTGGGCCCAGCTACAGCACTTATGAGAGGGCAGAGGGGGTATAGCTCAGTGGTAGAGCATTCGACTGCAGATCGAGAGGTCCCTGGTTCAAATCCGGGTGCCCCCTGGAATACCCTATCCCTGTATCCAAATGGAGAAGAGGAAAAAAATGACCCAAAAAAATATTTCAAGGGAGACACGATGGAGCATTTTACTGCAAATACACATTCTGCTTTGAGTTGAAACAATATGTACACAGGGAAGTCTCTGGTCACATTTAAGTCTGGGAGATTGTGGCTACAAGAAAGTTCCTGAACTGGAATCCTCAGAATGCAATTGAGAAGAAAGACAAACCTGGCAGCAAACCTTTTTGACTTACAGTTTTTGCATTTTTACACACGGTAAAATGCATATTTTGGGCCTGGAAATAAGGTGAAACCCCCAAAATTTCTGGATTTTCTGAAAAAAAAAAAAAAAAATGCAGATCAAGAGATTCGTGCTCCAAACCTGGTGCCCCTGGAACTTGTTGGACACCTTTGCATCTAAATGCGTAATGATTTGATGCTTATTGATTTCATTAAAATCTCCACTCCTTTAGCCTCCGTGACCGTACTCTTCACTGGTTCTCATCCCACCTATCCCAACGCACCTACAGTGCTACTTACAGATTTTCTGTCGGGGTCCCCCAAGATCAACGGCACAACTATCAACCCGTCCATCCATGCCAAGGTCCTTGGTATAATCCTGGACTCCGAGCAATCCTTTCGGCCACACATCCAGTCACTGTCCAAAGTTTGCCGCCTCAACCCCTGCAACATCTCCAAGATACGACCCTTCCTAACCAATGATGCCACAAAGCTTCTAATCCACTCCCTGGTTATCTCTCGCCTCGACTAGTGCAACTCCCTTCTCATTGGCTTACCTTTAAAAAAGCTATCCCCCCTTCAGTCCATCATGAATGCTGTGCCCAGGCTCATCCACCTTGCAAACCGCTCTGTGTCTGCAACCCCTCTTTGCCAATCCCTTCATTGGCTGCCACTCAACCAACGAATGAAATTCAAGTTTACTAACCATAACTTAAACAGTCATCCATAACTTGGGCCCAGCTACAGCACTTATGAGAGGGCAGAGGGGGTATAGCTCAGTGGTAGAGCATTCGACTGCAGATCGAGAGGTCCCTGGTTCAAATCCGGGTGCCCCCTGGAATACCCTATCCCTGTATCCAAATGGAGAAGAGGAAAAAAATGACCAAAAAAAATATTTCAAGGGAGACACGATGGAGCATTTTACTGCAAATACACATTCTGCTTTGAGTTGAAACAATATGTACACAGGGAAGTCTCTGGTCACATTTAAGTCTGGGAGATTGTGGCTACAAGAAAGTTCCTGAACTGGAATCCTCAGAATGCAATTGAGAAGAAAGACAAACCTGGCAGCAAACCTTTTTGACTTACAGTTTTTGCATTTTTACACACGGTAAAATGCATATTTTGGGCCTGGAAATAAGGTGAAACCCCCAAAATTTCTGGATTTTCTGAAAAAGAAAAAAAAAATGCAGATCAAGAGATTCGTGCTCCAAACCTGGTGCCCCTGGAACTTGTTGGACACCTTTGCATCTAAATGCGTAATGATTTGATGCTTATTGATTTCATTAAAATCTCCACTCCTTTGGCCTCTGTTACCGTACTCTTCACTGGTTCTCATCCCACCTATCCCAACGCACCTTCAGTGCTACTTACAGATTTTCTGTCGGGGTCCCCCAAGATCAACGGCACAACTATCAACCCGTCCATCCATGCCAAGGTCCTTGGTATAATCCTGGACTCTGAGCTATCCTTTCGGCCACACATCCAGTCACTGTCCAAAGTTTGCCGCCTCAACCCCTGCAACATCTCCAAGATACGACCCTTCCTAACCAATGATACCACAAAGCTTCTAATCCACTCCCTGGTTATCTCTCGCCTCGACTAGTGCAACTCCCTTCTCATTGGCTTACCTTTAAAAAAGCTATCCCCCCTTCAGTCCATCATGAATGCTGTGGCCAGGCTCATCCACTTTGCAAACCGCTCTGTGTCTGCTACCCCTCTTTGCCAATCCCTCCATTGGCTGCCACTCAACCAACAAATGAAATTCAAGTTTACTAACCATAATTTAAACAGTCAT
>NC_138773.1:30977889-30982889 GCF_965119305.1 Pelophylax lessonae | reverse complement strand
GCATCTAAATGCGTAATGATTTGATGCTTATTGATTTCATTAAAATCTCCACTCCTTTGGCCTCTGTTACCGTACTCTTCACTGGTTCTCATCCCACCTATCCCAACGCACCTTCAGTGCTACTTACAGATTTTCTGTCGGGGTCCCCCAAGATCAACGGCACAACTATCAACCCGTCCATCCATGCCAAGGTCCTTGGTATAATCCTGGACTCCGAGCAATCCTTTCGGCCACACATCCAGTCACTGTCCAAAGTTTGCCGCCTCAACCCCTGCAACATCTCCAAGATACGACCCTTCCTAACCAATGATGCCACAAAGCTTCTAATCCACTCCCTGGTTATCTTTTGCCTCGACTAGTGCAACTCCCTTCTCATTGGCTTACCTTTAAAAAAGCTATCCCCCCTTCAGTCCATCATGAATGCTGTGGCCAGGCTCATCCACCTTGCAAACAGCTCTGTGTCTGCTACCCCTCTTTGCCAATCCCTCCATTGGCTGCCACTCAACCAACAAATGAAATTCAAGTTTACTAACCATAATTTAGACAGTCATCCATAACTTGGGCCCAGCTACAGCACTTATGAGAGGGCATAGGGGGTATAGCTCAGTGGTAGAGCATTCGACTGCAGATCGAGAGGTCCCTGGTTCAAATCCGGGTGCCCCCTGGAATACCCTATCCCTGTATCCAAATGGAGAAGAGGAAAAAAATGACCCAAAAAAATATTTCAAGGGAGACACGATGGAGCATTTAACTGCAAATACACATTCTGCTTTGAGTTGAAACAATATGTACACAGGGAATTCTCTGGTCACATTTAAGTCTGGGAGATTGTGGCTACAAGAAAGTTCCTGAACTGGAATCCTCAGAATGCAATTGAGAAGAAAGACAAACCTGGCAGCAAACCTTTTTGACTTACAGTTTTTGCATTTTTACACACGGTAAAATGCATATTTTGGGCCTGGAAATAAGGTGAAACCCCCAAAATTTCTGGGTTTTCTGAAAAAAAAAAATGCAGATCAAGAGATTCGTGCTCCAAACCTGGTGCCCCTGGAACTTGTTGGACACCTTTGCATCTAAATGCGTAATGATTTGATGCTTATTGATTTCATTAAAATCTCCACTCCTTTAGCCTCCGTGACCGTACTCTTCACTGGTTCTCATCCCACCTATCCCAACGCACCTACAGTGCTACTTACAGATTTTCTGTCGGGGTCCCCCAAGATCAACGGCACAACTATCAACCCGTCCATCCATGCCAAGGTCCTTGGTATAATCCTGGACTCCGAGCAATCCTTTCGGCCACACATCCAGTCACTGTCCAAAGTTTGCCGCCTCAACCCCTGCAACATCTCCAAGATACGACCCTTCCTAACCAATGATGCCACAAAGCTTCTAATCCACTCCCTGGTTATCTCTCGCCTCGACTAGTGCAACTCCCTTCTCATTGGCTTACCTTTAAAAAAGCTATCCCCCCTTCAGTCCATCATGAATGCTGTGCCCAGGCTCATCCACCTTGCAAACCGCTCTGTGTCTGCAACCCCTCTTTGCCAATCCCTTCATTGGCTGCCACTCAACCAACGAATGAAATTCAAGTTTACTAACCATAACTTAAACAGTCATCCATAACTTGGGCCCAGCTACAGCACTTATGAGAGGGCAGAGGGGGTATAGCTCAGTGGTAGAGCATTCGACTGCAGATCGAGAGGTCCCTGGTTCAAATCCGGGTGCCCCCTGGAATACCCTATCCCTGTATCCAAATGGAGAAGAGGAAAAAAATGACCAAAAAAAATATTTCAAGGGAGACACGATGGAGCATTTTACTGCAAATACACATTCTGCTTTGAGTTGAAACAATATGTACACAGGGAAGTCTCTGGTCACATTTAAGTCTGGGAGATTGTGGCTACAAGAAAGTTCCTGAACTGGAATCCTCAGAATGCAATTGAGAAGAAAGACAAACCTGGCAGCAAACCTTTTTGACTTACAGTTTTTGCATTTTTACACACGGTAAAATGCATATTTTGGGCCTGGAAATAAGGTGAAACCCCCAAAATTTCTGGATTTTCTGAAAAAAAAAAAAAAAATGCAGATCAAGAGATTCGTGCTCCAAACCTGGTGCCCCTGGAACTTGTTGGACACCTTTGCATCTAAATGCGTAATGATTTGATGCTTATTGATTTCATTAAAATCTCCACTCCTTTGGCCTCTGTTACCGTACTCTTCACTGGTTCTCATCCCACCTATCCCAACGCACCTTCAGTGCTACTTACAGATTTTCTGTCGGGGTCCCCCAAGATCAACGGCACAACTATCAACCCGTCCATCCATGCCAAGGTCCTTGGTATAATCCTGGACTCTGAGCTATCCTTTCGGCCACACATCCAGTCACTGTCCAAAGTTTGCCGCCTCAACCCCTGCAACATCTCCAAGATACGACCCTTCCTAACCAATGATACCACAAAGCTTCTAATCCACTCCCTGGTTATCTCTCGCCTCGACTAGTGCAACTCCCTTCTCATTGGCTTACCTTTAAAAAAGCTATCCCCCCTTCAGTCCATCATGAATGCTGTGGCCAGGCTCATCCACTTTGCAAACCGCTCTGTGTCTGCTACCCCTCTTTGCCAATCCCTCCATTGGCTGCCACTCAACCAACAAATGAAATTCAAGTTTACTAACCATAATTTAAACAGTCATCCATAACTTGGGCCCAGCTACAGCACTTATGAGAGGGCAGAGGGGGTATAGCTCAGTGGTAGAGCATTCGACTGCAGATCGAGAGGTCCCTGGTTCAAATCCGGGTGCCCCCTGGAATACCCTATCCCTGTATCCAAATGGAGAAGAGGAAAAAAATGACCCAAAAAAATATTTCAAGGGAGACACGATGGAGCATTTTACTGCAAATACACATTCTGCTTTGAGTTGAAACAATATGTACACAGGGAAGTCTCTGGTCACATTTAAGTCTGGGAGATTGTGGCTACAAGAAAGTTCCTGAACTGGAATCCTCAGAATGCAATTGAGAAGAAAGACAAACCTGGCAGCAAACCTTTTTGACTTACAGTTTTTGCATTTTTACACACGGTAAAATGCATATTTTGGGCCTGGAAATAAGGTGAAACCCCCAAAATTTCTGGATTTTCTGAAAAAAAAAAAAAAATGCAGATCAAGAGATTCGTGCTCCAAACCTGGTGCCCCTGGAACTTGTTGGACACCTTTGCATCTAAATGCGTAATGATTTGATGCTTATTGATTTCATTAAAATCTCCACTCCTTTAGCCTCCGTGACCGTACTCTTCACTGGTTCTCATCCCACCTATCCCAACGCACCTACAGTGCTACTTACAGATTTTCTGTCGGGGTCCCCCAAGATCAACGGCACAACTATCAACCCGTCCATCCATGCCAAGGTCCTTGGTATAATCCTGGACTCCGAGCAATCCTTTCGGCCACACATCCAGTCACTGTCCAAAGTTTGCCGCCTCAACCCCTGCAACATCTCCAAGATACGACCCTTCCTAACCAATGATGCCACAAAGCTTCTAATCCACTCCCTGGTTATCTCTCGCCTCGACTAGTGCAACTCCCTTCTCATTGGCTTACCTTTAAAAAAGCTATCCCCCCTTCAGTCCATCATGAATGCTGTGCCCAGGCTCATCCACCTTGCAAACCGCTCTGTGTCTGCTACCCCTCTTTGCCAATCCCTTCATTGGCTGCCACTCAACCAACGAATGAAATTCAAGTTTACTAACCATAACTTAAACAGTCATCCATAACTTGGGCCCAGCTACAGCACTTATGAGAGGGCAGAGGGGGTATAGCTCAGTGGTAGAGCATTCGACTGCAGATCGAGAGGTCCCTGGTTCAAATCCGGGTGCCCCCTGGAATACCCTATCCCTGTATCCAAATGGAGAAGAGGAAAAAAATGACCAAAAAAAATATTTCAAGGGAGACACGATGGAGCATTTAACTGCAAATACACATTCTGCTTTGAGTTGAAACAATATGTACACAGGGAATTCTCTGGTCACATTTAAGTCTGGGAGATTGTGGCTACAAGAAAGTTCCTGAACTGGAATCCTCAGAATGCAATTGAGAAGAAAGACAAACCTGGCAGCAAACCTTTTTGACTTACAGTTTTTGCATTTTTACACACGGTAAAATGCATATTTTGGGCCTGGAAATAAGGTGAAACCCCCAAAATTTCTGGGTTTTCTGAAAAAAAAAAAAAATGCAGATCAAGAGATTCGTGCTCCAAACCTGGTGCCCCTGGAACTTGTTGGACACCTTTGCATCTAAATGCGTAATGATTTGATGCTTATTGATTTCATTAAAATCTCCACTCCTTTGGCCTCCGTGACCGTACTCTTCACTGGTTCTCATCCCACCTATCCCAACGCACCTACAGTGCTACTTACAGATTTTCTGTCGGGGTCCCCCAAGATCAACGGCACAACTATCAACCCGTCCATCCATGCCAAGGTCCTTGGTATAATCCTGGACTCCGAGCAATCCTTTCGGACACACATCCAGTCACTGTCCAAAGTTTGCCGCCTCAACCCCTGCAACATCTCCAAGATACGACCCTTCCTAACCAATGATGCCACAAAGCTTCTAATCCACTCCCTGGTTATCTCTCGCCTCGACTAGTGCAACTCCCTTCTCATTGGCTTACCTTTAAAAAAGCTATCCCCCCTTCAGTCCATCATGAATGCTGTGCCCAGGCTCATCCACCTTGCAAACCGCTCTGTGTCTGCAACCCCTCTTTGCCAATCCCTTCATTGGCTGCCACTCAACCAACGAATGAAATTCAAGTTTACTAACCATAACTTAAACAGTCATCCATAACTTGGGCCCAGCTACAGCACTTATGAGAGGGCAGAGGGGGTATAGCTCAGTGGTAGAGCATTCGATCGAGAGGTCCCTGGTTCAAATCCGGGTGCCCCCTGGAATACCCTATCCCTGTATCCAAATGGAGAAGAGGAAAAAAATGACCAAAAAAA
>NC_138773.1:30967889-30972889 GCF_965119305.1 Pelophylax lessonae | reverse complement strand
TCGAGAGGTCCCTGGTTCAAATCCGGGTGCCCCCTGGAATACCCTATCCCTGTATCCAAATGGAGAAGAGGAAAAAAATGACCCAAAAAAATATTTCAAGGGAGACACGATGGAGAATTTAACTGCAAATACACATTCTGCTTTGAGTTGAAACAATATGTACACAGGGAATTCTCTGGTCACATTTAAGTCTGGGAGATTGTGGCTACAAGAAAGTTCCTGAACTGGAATCCTCAGAATGCAATTGAGAAGAAAGACAAACCTGGCAGCAAACCTTTTTGACTTACAGTTTTTGCATTTTTACACACGGTAAAATGCATATTTTGGGCCTGGAAATAAGGTGAAACCCCCAAAATTTCTGGGTTTTCTGAAAAAAAAAAATGCAGATCAAGAGATTCGTGCTCCAAACCTGGTGCCCCTGGAACTTGTTGGACACCTTTGCATCTAAATGCGTAATGATTTGATGCTTATTGATTTCATTATAATCTCCACTCCTTTGGCCTCTGTTACCGTACTCTTCACTGGTTCTCATCCCACCTATGCCAACGCACCTACAGTGCTACTTACAGATTTTCTGTCGGGGTCCCCCAAGATCAACGGCACAACTATCAACCCGTCCATCCATGCCAAGGTCCTTGGTATAATCCTGGACTCCGAGCAATCCTTTCGGCCACACATCCAGTCACTGTCCAAAGTTTGCCGCCTCAACCCCTGCAACATCTCCAAGATACGACCCTTCCTAACCAATGATGCCACAAAGCTTCTAATCCACTCCCTGGTTATCTCTCGCCTCGACTAGTGCAACTCCCTTCTCATTGGCTTACCTTTAAAAAAGCTATCCCCCCTTCAGTCCATCATGAATGCTGTGCCCAGGCTCATCCACCTTGCAAACCGCTCTGTGTCTGCTACCCCTCTTTGCCAATCCCTTCATTGGCTGCCACTCAACCAACGAATGAAATTCAAGTTTACTAACCATAACTTAAACAGTCATCCATAACTTGGGCCCAGCTACAGCACTTATGAGAGGGCAGAGGGGGTACCCTGGAATACCCTATCCCTGTATCCAAATGGAGAAGAGGAAAAAAATGACCAAAAAAAATATTTCAAGGGAGACACGATGGAGCATTTAACTGCAAATACACATTCTGCTTTGAGTTGAAACAATATGTACACAGGGAATTCTCTGGTCACATTTAAGTCTGGGAGATTGTGGCTACAAGAAAGTTCCTGAACTGGAATCCTCAGAATGCAATTGAGAAGAAAGACAAACCTGGCAGCAAACCTTTTTGACTTACAGTTTTTGCATTTTTACACACGGTAAAATGCATATTTTGGGCCTGGAAATAAGGTGAAACCCCCAAAATTTCTGGGTTTTCTGAAAAAAAATAAAAAAAATGCAGATCAAGAGATTCGTGCTCCAAACCTGGTGCCCCTGGAACTTGTTGGACACCTTTGCATCTAAATGCGTAATGATTTGATGCTTATTGATTTCATTAAAATCTCCACTCCTTTGGCCTCTGTTACCGTACTCTTCACTGGTTCTCATCCCACCTATCCCAACACACCTTCAGTGCTACTTACAGATTTTCTGTCGGGGTCCCCCAAGATCAACGGCACAACTATCAACCCGTCCATCCATGCCAAGGTCCTTGGTATAATCCTGGACTCCGAGCAATCCTTTCGGCCACACATCCAGTCACTGTCCAAAGTTTGCCGCCTCAACCCCTGCAACATCTCCAAGATACGACCCTTCCTAACCAATGATGCCACAAAGCTTCTAATCCACTCCCTGGTTATCTCTCGCCTCGACTAGTGCAACTCCCTTCTCATTGGCTTACCTTTAAAAAAGCTATCCCCCCTTCAGTCCATCATGAATGCTGTGCCCAGGCTCATCCACCTTGCAAACCGCTCTGTGTCTGCTACCCCTCTTTGCCAATCCCTTCATTGGCTGCCACTCAACCAACGAATGAAATTCAAGTTTACTAACCATAACTTAAACAGTCATCCATAACTTGGGCCCAGCTACAGCACTTATGAGAGGGCAGAGGGGGTATAGCTCAGTGGTAGAGCATTCGACTGCAGATCGAGAGGTCCCTGGTTCAAATCCAGGTGCCCCCTGGAATACCCTATCCCTGTATCCAAATGGAGAAGAGGAAAAAAATGACCAAAAAAAATATTTCAAGGGAGACACGATGGAGCATTTTACTGCAAATACACATTCTGCTTTGAGTTGAAACAATATGTACACAGGGAAGTCTCTGGTCACATTTAAGTCTGGGAGATTGTGGCTACAAGAAAGTTCCTGAACTGGAATCCTCAGAATGCAATTGAGAAGAAAGACAAACCTGGCAGCAAACCTTTTTGACTTACAGTTTTTGCATTTTTACACACGGTAAAATGCATATTTTGGGCCTGGAAATAAGGTGAAACCCCCAAAATTTCTGGGTTTTCTGAAAAAAAAAAAAAAAAAAAATGCAGATCAAGAGATTCGTGCTCCAAACCTGGTGCCCCTGGAACTTGTTGGACACCTTTGCATCTAAATGCGTAATGATTTGATGCTTATTGATTTCATTAAAATCTCCACTCCTTTGGCCTCTGTTACCGTACTCTTCACTGGTTCTCATCCCACCTATCCCAACGCACCTTCAGTGCTACTTACAGATTTTCTGTCGGGGTCCCCCAAGATCAACGGCACAACTATCAACCCGTCCATCCATGCCAAGGTCCTTGGTATAATCCTGGACTCTGAGCTATCCTTTCGGCCACACATCCAGTCACTGTCCAAAGTTTGCTGCCTCAACCCCTGCAACATCTCCAAGATACGACCCTTCCTAACCAATGATACCACAAAGCTTCTAATCCACTCCCTGGTTATCTTTTGCCTCGACTAGTGCAACTCCCTTCTCATTGGCTTACCTTTAAAAAAGCTATCCCCCCTTCAGTCCATCATGAATGCTGTGGCCAGGCTCATCCACCTTGCAAACAGCTCTGTGTCTGCTACCCCTCTTTGCCAATCCCTCCATTGGCTGCCACTCAACCAACAAATGAAATTCAAGTTTACTAACCATAATTTAAACAGTCATCCATAACTTGGGCCCAGCTACAGCACTTATGAGAGGGCATAGGGGGTATAGCTCAGTGGTAGAGCATTCGACTGCAGATCGAGAGGTCCCTGGTTCAAATCCAGGTGCCCCCTGGAATACCCTATCCCTGTATCCAAATGGAGAAGAGGAAAAAAATGACCAAAAAAAATATTTCAAGGGAGACACGATGGAGCATTTTACTGCAAATACACATTCTGCTTTGAGTTGAAACAATATGTACACAGGGAAGTCTCTGGTCACATTTAAGTCTGGGAGATTGTGGCTACAAGAAAGTTCCTGAACTGGAATCCTCAGAATGCAATTGAGAAGAAAGACAAACCTGGCAGCAAACCTTTTTGACTTACAGTTTTTGCATTTTTACACACGGTAAAATGCATATTTTGGGCCTGGAAATAAGGTGAAACCCCCAAAATTTCTGGATTTTCTGAAAAAAAAAAAAAATGCAGATCAAGAGATTCGTGCTCCAAGCCTGGTGCCCCTGGAACTTGTTGGACACCTTTGCATCTAAATGCGTAATGATTTGATGCGTATTGATTTCATTAAAATCTCCACTCCTTTAGCCTCCGTGACCGTACTCTTCACTGGTTCTCATCCCACCTATCCCAACGCACCTACAGTGCTACTTACAGATTTTCTGTCAGGGTCCCCCAAGATCAACGGCACAACTATCAACCCGTCCATCCATGCCAAGGTCCTTGGTATAATCCTGGACTCCGAGCAATCCTTTCGGCCACACATCCAGTCACTGTCCAAAGTTTGCCGCCTCAACCCCTGCAACATCTCCAAGATACGACCCTTCCTAACCAATGATGCCACAAAGCTTCTAATCCACTCCCTGGTTATCTCTCGCCTCGACTAGTGCAACTCCCTTCTCATTGGCTTACCTTTAAAAAAGCTATCCCCCCTTCAGTCCATCATGAATGCTGTGCCCAGGCTCATCCACCTTGCAAACCGCTCTGTGTCTGCTACCCCTCTTTGCCAATCCCTTCATTGGCTGCCACTCAACCAACGAATGAAATTCAAGTTTACTAACCATAACTTAAACAGTCATCCATAACTTGGGCCCAGCTACAGCACTTATGAGAGGGCAGAGGGGGTATATCTCAGTGGTAGAGCATTCGACTGCAGATCGAGAGGTCCCTGGTTCAAATCCGGGTGCCCCCTGGAATACCCTATCCCTGTATCCAAATGGAGAAGAGGAAAAAAATGACCAAAAAAAATATTTCAAGGGAGACACAATGGAGCATTTTACTGCAAATACACATTCTGCTTTGAGTTGAAACAATATGTACACAGGGAAGTCTCTGGTCACATTTAAGTCTGGGAGATTGTGGCTACAAGAAAGTTCCTGAACTGGAATCCTCAGAATGCAATTGAGAAGAAAGACAAACCTGGCAGCAAACCTTTTTGACTTACAGTTTTTGCATTTTTACACACGGTAAAATGCATATTTTGGGCCTGGAAATAAGGTGAAACCCCCAAAATTTCTGGATTTTCTGAAAAAAAAAAAAAAAATGCAGATCAAGAGATTCGTGCTCCAAGCCTGGTGCCCCTGGAACTTGTTGGACACCTTTGCACCTAAATGCGTAATGATTTGATGCGTATTGATTTCATTAAAATCTCCACTCCTTTAGCCTCCGTGACCGTACTCTTCACTGGTTCTCATCCCACCTATCCCAACGCACCTACAGTGCTACTTACAGATTTTCTGTCGGGGTCCCCCAAGATCAACGGCACAACTATCAACCCGTCCATCCATGCCAAGGTCCTTGGTATAATCCTGGACTCCGAGCAATCCTTTCGGCCACACATCCAGTCACTGTCCAAAGTTTGCCGCCTCAACCCCTGCAACATCTCCAAGATACGACCCTTCCTAACCAATGATGCCACAAAGCT
>NC_138773.1:30950389-30957889 GCF_965119305.1 Pelophylax lessonae | reverse complement strand
TGGTTCAAATCTGGGTGCCCCCTGGAATACCCTATCCCTGTATCCAAATGGAGAAGAGGAAAAAAATGACCAAAAAAAATATTTCAAGGGAGACACGATGGAGCATTTAACTGCAAATACACATTCTGCTTTGAGTTGAAACAATATGTACACAGGGAATTCTCTGGTCACATTTAAGTCTGGGAGATTGTGGCTACAAGAAAGTTCCTGAACTGGAATCCTCAGAATGCAATTGAGAAGAAAGACAAACCTGGCAGTAAACCTTTTTGACTTACAGTTTTTGCATTTTTACACACGGTAAAATGCATATTTTGGGCCTGGAAATAAGGTGAAACCCCCAAAATTTCTGGGTTTTCTGAAAAAAAAAAAAAAAATGCAGATCAAGAGATTCGTGCTCCAAACCTGGTGCCCCTGGAACTTGTTGGACACCTTTGCATCTAAATGCGTAATGATTTGATGCTTATTGATTTCATTAAAATCTCCACTCCTTTGGCCTCTGTTACCGTACTCTTCACTGGTTCTCATCCCACCTATCCCAACGCACCTTCAGTGCTACTTACAGATTTTCTGTCGGGGTCCCCCAAGATCAACGGCACAACTATCAACCCGTCCATCCATGCCAAGGTCCTTGGTATAATCCTGGACTCTGAGCTATCCTTTCGGCCACACATCCAGTCACTGTCCAAAGTTTGCTGCCTCAACCCCTGCAACATCTCCAAGATACGACCCTTCCTAACCAATGATACCACAAAGCTTCTAATCCACTCCCTGGTTATCTTTTGCCTCGACTAGTGCAACTCCCTTCTCATTGGCTTACCTTTAAAAAAGCTATCCCCCCTTCAGTCCATCATGAATGCTGTGGCCAGGCTCATCCGCCTTGCAAACAGCTCTGTGTCTGCTACCCCTCTTTGCCAATCCCTCCATTGGCTGCCACTCAACCAACAAATGAAATTCAAGTTTACTAACCATAATTTAAACAGTCATCCATAACTTGGGCCCAGCTACAGCACTTATGAGAGGGCTTAGGGGGTATAGCTCAGTGGTAGAGCATTCGACTGCAGATCGAGAGGTACCTGGTTCAAATCCGGGTGCTCCCTGGAATACCCTATCCCTGTATCCAAATGGAGAAGAGGAAAAAAATGACCAAAAAAAATATTTCAAGGGAGACACGATGGAGCATTTAACTGCAAATACACATTCTGCTTTGAGTTGAAACAATATGTACACAGGGAATTCTCTGGTCACATTTAAGTCTGGGAGATTGTGGCTACAAGAAAGTTCCTGAACTGGAATCCTCAGAATGCAATTGAGAAGAAAGACAAACCTGGCAGCAAACCTTTTTGACTTACAGTTTTTGCATTTTTACACACGGTAAAATGCATATTTTGGGCCTGGAAATAAGGTGAAACCCCCAAAATTTCTGGGTTTTCTGAAAAAAAAAAAAAAAAAATGCAGATCAAGAGATTCGTGCTCCAAACCTGGTGCCCCTGGAACTTGTTGGACACCTTTGCATCTAAATGCGTAATGATTTGATGCTTATTGATTTCATTAAAATCTCCACTCCTTTGGCCTCTGTTACCGTACTCTTCACTGGTTCTCATCCCACCTATCCCAACACACCTTCAGTGCTACTTACAGATTTTCTGTCGGGGTCCCCCAAGATCAACGGCACAACTATCAACCCGTCCATCCATGCCAAGGTCCTTGGTATAATCCTGGACTCCGAGCAATCCTTTCGGCCACACATCCAGTCACTGTCCAAAGTTTGCCGCCTCAACCCCTGCAACATCTCCAAGATACGACCCTTCCTAACCAATGATGCCACAAAGCTTCTAATCCACTCCCTGGTTATCTCTCGCCTCGACTAGTGCAACTCCCTTCTCATTGGCTTACCTTTAAAAAAGCTATCCCCCCTTCAGTCCATCATGAATGCTGTGCCCAGGCTCATCCACCTTGCAAACCGCTCTGTGTCTGCTACCCCTCTTTGCCAATCCCTTCATTGGCTGCCACTCAACCAACGAATGAAATTCAAGTTTACTAACCATAACTTAAACAGTCATCCATAACTTGGGCCCAGCTACAGCACTTATGAGAGGGCAGAGGGGGTATAGCTCAGTGGTAGAGCATTCGACTGCAGATCGAGAGGTCCCTGGTTCAAATCCGGGTGCCCCCTGGAATACCCTATCCCTGTATCCAAATGGAGAAGAGGAAAAAATGACCAAAAAAAATATTTCAAGGGATACACGATGGAGCATTTAACTGCAAATACACATTCTGCTTTGAGTTGAAACAATATGTACACAGGGAATTCTCTGGTCACATTTAAGTCTGGGAGATTGTGGCTACAAGAAAGTTCCTGAACTGGAATCCTCAGAATTCAATTGAGAAGAAAGACAAACCTGGCAGCAAACCATTTTGACTTACAGTTTTTGCATTTTTACACACGGTAAAATGCATATTTTGGGCCTGGAAATAAGGTGAAACCCCCAAAATTTCTGGGTTTTCTGAAAAAAAAAAAAAAAATGCAGATCAAGAGATTCGTGCTCCAAACCTGGTGCCCCTGGAACTTGTTGGACACCTTTGCATCTAAATGCGTAATGATTTGATGCTTATTGATTTCATTAAAATCTCCACTCCTTTGGCCTCTGTTACCGTACTCTTCACTGGTTCTCATCCCACCTATCCCAACGCACCTTCAGTGCTACTTACAGATTTTCTGTCGGGGTCCCCCAAGATCAACGGCACAACTATCAACCCGTCCATCCATGCCAAGGTCCTTGGTATAATCCTGGACTCTGAGCTATCCTTTCGGCCACACATCCAGTCACTGTCCAAAGTTTGCTGCCTCAACCCCTGCAACATCTCCAAGATACGACCCTTCCTAACCAATGATACCACAAAGCTTCTAATCCACTCCCTGGTTATCTTTTGCCTCGACTAGTGCAACTCCCTTCTCATTGGCTTACCTTTAAAAAAGCTATCCCCCCTTCAGTCCATCATGAATGCTGTGGCCAGGCTCATCCACCTTGCAAACAGCTCTGTGTCTGCTACCCCTCTTTGCCAATCCCTCCATTGGCTGCCACTCAACCAACAAATGAAATTCAAGTTTACTAACCATAATTTAAACAGTCATCCATAACTTGGGCCCAGCTACAGCACTTATGAGAGGGCATAGGGGGTACAGCTCAGTGATAGAGCATTCGACTGCAGATCGAGAGGTCCCTGGTTCAAATCCAGGTGCCCCCTGGAATACCCTATCCCTGTATCCAAATGGAGAAGAGGAAAAAAATGACCAAAAAAAATATTTCAAGGGAGACACGATGGAGCATTTTACTGCAAATACACATTCTGCTTTGAGTTGAAACAATATGTACACAGGGAAGTCTCTGGTCACATTTAAGTCTGGGAGATTGTGGCTACAAGAAAGTTCCTGAACTGGAATCCTCAGAATGCAATTGAGAAGAAAGACAAACCTGGCAGCAAACCTTTTTGACTTACAGTTTTTGCATTTTTACACACGGTAAAATGCATATTTTGGGCCTGGAAATAAGGTGAAACCCCCAAAATTTCTGGATTTTCTGAAAAAAAAAAAAAAATGCAGATCAAGAGATTCGTGCTCCAAGCCTGGTGCCCCTGGAACTTTTTGGACACCTTTGCATCTAAATGCGTAATGATTTGATGCGTATTGATTTCATTAAAATCTCCACTCCTTTAGCCTCCGTGACCGTACTCTTCACTGGTTCTCATCCCACCTATCCCAACGCACCTACAGTGCTACTTACAGATTTTCTGTCGGGGTCCCCCAAGATCAACGGCACAACTATCAACCCGTCCATCCATGCCAAGGTCCTTGGTATAATCCTGGACTCCGAGCAATCCTTTCGGCCACACATCCAGTCACTGTCCAAAGTTTGCCGCCTCAACCCCTGCAACATCTCCAAGATACGACCCTTCCTAACCAATGATGCCACAAAGCTTCTAATCCACTCCCTGGTTATCTCTCGCCTCGACTAGTGCAACTCCCTTCTCATTGGCTTACCTTTAAAAAAGCTATCCCCCCTTCAGTCCATCATGAATGCTGTGCCCAGGCTCATCCACCTTGCAAACCGCTCTGTGTCTGCTACCCCTCTTTGCCAATCCCTTCATTGGCTGCCACTCAACCAACGAATGAAATTCAAGTTTACTAACCATAACTTAAACAGTCATCCATAACTTGGGCCCAGCTACAGCACTTATGAGAGGGCAGAGGGGGTATAGCTCAGTGGTAGAGCATTCGACTGCAGATCGAGAGGTCCCTGGTTCAAATCCGGGTGCCCCCTGGAATACCCTATCCCTGTATCCAAATGGAGAAGAGGAAAAAAATGACCCAAAAAAATATTTCAAGGGAGACACGATGGAGCATTTAACTGCAAATACACATTCTGCTTTGAGTTGAAACAATATGTACACAGGGAATTCTCTGGTCACATTTAAGTCTGGGAGATTGTGGCTACAAGAAAGTTCCTGAACTGGAATCCTCAGAATGCAATTGAGAAGAAAGACAAACCTGGCAGCAAACCTTTTTGACTTACAGTTTTTGCATTTTTACACACGGTAAAATGCATATTTTGGGCCTGGAAATAAGGTGAAACCCCCAAAATTTCTGGGTTTTCTGAAAAAAAAAAAAAAAATGCAGATCAAGAGATTCGTGCTCCAAACCTGGTGCCCCTGGAACTTGTTGGACACCTTTGCATCTAAATGCGTAATGATTTGATGCTTATTGATTTCATTAAAATCTCCACTCCTTTGGCCTCTGTTACCGTACTCTTCACTGGTTCTCATCCCACCTATCCCAACGCACCTTCAGTGCTACTTACAGATTTTCTGTCGGGGTCCCCCAAGATCAACGGCACAACTATCAACCCGTCCATCCATGCCAAGGTCCTTGGTATAATCCTGGACTCTGAGCTATCCTTTCGGCCACACATCCAGTCACTGTCCAAAGTTTGCTGCCTCAACCCCTGCAACATCTCCAAGATACGACCCTTCCTAACCAATGATACCACAAAGCTTCTAATCCACTCCCTGGTTATCTTTTGCCTCGACTAGTGCAACTCCCTTCTCATTGGCTTACCTTTAAAAAAGCTATCCCCCCTTCAGTCCATCATGAATGCTGTGGCCAGGCTCATCCACCTTGCAAACAGCTCTGTGTCTGCTACCCCTCTTTGCCAATCCCTCCATTGGCTGCCACTCAACCAACAAATGAAATTCAAGTTTACTAACCATAATTTAAACAGTCATCCATAACTTGGGCCCAGCTACAGCACTTATGAGAGGGCATAGGGGGTATAGCTCAGTGGTAGAGCATTCGACTGCAGATCGAGAGGTCCCTGGTTCAAATCCGGGTGCCCCCTGGAATACCCTATCCCTGTATCCAAATGGAGAAGAGGAAAAAAATGACCAAAAAAAATATTTCAAGGGAGACACGATGGAGCATTTAACTGCAAATACACATTCTGCTTTGAGTTGAAACAATATGTACACAGGGAATTCTCTGGTCACATTTAAGTCTGGGAGATTGTGGCTACAAGAAAGTTCCTGAACTGGAATCCTCAGAATGCAATTGAGAAGAAAGACAAACCTGGCAGCAAACCTTTTTGACTTACAGTTTTTGCATTTTTACACACGGTAAAATGCATATTTTGGGCCTGGAAATAAGGTGAAACCCCCAAAATTTCTGGGTTTTCTGAAAAAAAAAAATGCAGATCAAGAGATTCGTGCTCCAAACCTGGTGCCCCTGGAACTTGTTGGACACCTTTGCATCTAAATGCGTAATGATTTGATGCTTATTGATTTCATTAAAATCTCCACTCCTTTGGCCTCTGTTACCGTACTCTTCACTGGTTCTCATCCCACCTATCCCAACACACCTTCAGTGCTACTTACAGATTTTCTGTCGGGGTCCCCCAAGATCAACGGCACAACTATCAACCCGTCCATCCATGCCAAGGTCCTTGGTATAATCCTGGACTCTGAGCTATCCTTTCGGCCACACATCCAGTCACTGTCCAAAGTTTGCTGCCTCAACCCCTGCAACATCTCCAAGATACGACCCTTCCTAACCAATGATACCACAAAGCTTCTAATCCACTCCCTGGTTATCTTTTGCCTCGACTAGTGCAACTCCCTTCTCATTGGCTTACCTTTAAAAAAGCTATCCCCCCTTCAGTCCATCATGAATGCTGTGGCCAGGCTCATCCACCTTGCAAACAGCTCTGTGTCTGCTACCCCTCTTTGCCAATCCCTCCATTGGCTGCCACTCAACCAACAAATGAAATTCAAGTTTACTAACCATAATTTAAACAGTCATCCATAACTTGGGCCCAGCTACAGCACTTATGAGAGGGCATAGGGGGTATAGCTCAGTGGTAGAGCATTCGACTGCAGATCGAGAGGTCCCTGGTTCAAATCTGGGTGCTCCCTGGAATACCCTATCCCTGTATCCAAATGGAGGAGAGGAAAAAAATGACCAAAAAAAATATTTCAAGGGAGACACGATGGAGCATTTAACTGCAAATACACATTCTGCTTTGAGTTGAAACAATATGTACACAGGGAATTCTCTGGTCACATTTAAGTCTGGGAGATTGTGGCTACAAGAAAGTTCCTGAACTGGAATCCTCAGAATGCAATTGAGAAGAAAGACAAACCTGGCAGCAAACCTTTTTGACTTACAGTTTTTGCATTTTTACACACGGTAAAATGCATATTTTGGGCCTGGAAATAAGGTGAAACCCCCAAAATTTCTGGATTTTCTGAAAAAAAAAAAAAAAATGCAGATCAAGAGATTCGTGCTCCAAACCTGGTGCCCCTGGAACTTGTTGGACACCTTTGCATCTAAATGCGTAATGATTTGATGCTTATTGATTTAATTAAAATCTCCACTCCTTTGGCCTCTGTTACCGTAATCTTCACTGGTTCTCATCCCACCTATCCCAACGCACCTTCAGTGCTACTTACAGATTTTCTGTCGGGGTCCCCCAAGATCAACGGCACAACTATCAACCCGTCCATCCATGCCAAGGTCCTTGGTATAATCCTGGACTCTGAGCTATCCTTTCGGCCACACATCCAGTCACTGTCCAAAGTTTGCCGCCTCAACCCCTGCAACATCTCCAAGATACGACCCTTCCTAACCAATGATGCCACAAAGCTTCTAATCCACTCCCTGGTTATCTTTTGCCTCGACTAGTGCAACTCCCTTCTCATTGGCTTACCTTTAAAAAAGCTATCCCCCCTTCAGTCCATCATGAATGCTGTGGCCAGGCTCATCCACCTTGCAAACAGCTCTGTGTCTGCTACCCCTCTTTGCCAATCCCTCCATTGGCTGCCACTCAACCAACAAATGAAATTCAAGTTTACTAACCATAATTTAAACAGTCATCCATAACTTGGGCCCAGCTACAGCACTTATGAGAGGGCAGAGGGGGTATAGCTCAGTGGTAGAGCATTCGACTGCAG
>NC_138773.1:30770389-30945389 GCF_965119305.1 Pelophylax lessonae | reverse complement strand
CGCACCTACAGTGCTACTTACAGATTTTCTGTCGGGGTCCCCCAAGATCAACGGCACAACTATCAACCCGTCCATCCATGCCAAGGTCCTTGGTATAATCCTGAACTCCGAGCAATCCTTTCGGCCACACATCCAGTCACTGTCCAAAGTTTGCCGCCTCAACCCCTGCAACATCTCCAAGATACGACCCTTCCTAACCAATGATGCCACAAAGCTTCTAATCCACTCCCTGGTTATCTCTCGCCTCGACTAGTGCAACTCCCTTCTCATTGGCTTACCTTTAAAAAAGCTATCCCCCCTTCAGTCCATCATGAATGCTGTGCCCAGGCTCATCCACCTTGCAAACCGCTCTGTGTCTGCTACCCCTCTTTGCCTGCTACCCCTCTTTGCCAATCCCTTCATTGGCTGCCACTCAACCAACGAATGAAATTCAAGTTTACTAACCATAACTTAAACAGTCATCCATAACTTGGGCCCAGCTACAGCACTTATGAGAGGGCAGAGGGGGTATAGCTCACTGGTAGAGCATTCGACTGCAGATCGAGAGGTCCCTGGTTCAAATCCGGGTGCCCCCTGGAATACCCTATCCCTGTATCCAAATGGAGAAGAGGAAAAAAATGACCAAAAAAAATATTTCAAGGTAGACACGATGGAGCATTTAACTGCAAATACACATTCTGCTTTGAGTTGAAACAATATGTACACAGGGAATTCTCTGGTCACATTTAAGTCTGGGAGATTGTGGCTACAAGAAAGTTCCTGAACTGGAATCCTCAGAATGCAATTGAGAAGAAAGACAAACCTGGCAGCAAACCTTTTTGACTTACAGTTTTTGCATTTTTACACACGGTAAAATGCATATTTTGGGCCTGGAAATAAGGTGAAACCCCCAAAATTTCTGGGTTTTCTGAAAAAAAAAAAAAAAAATGCAGATCAAGAGATTCGTGCTCCAAACCTGGTGCCCCTGGAACTTGTTGGACACCTTTGCATCTAAATGCGTAATGATTTGATGCTTATTGATTTCATTAAAATCTCCACTCCTTTGGCCTCTGTTACCGTACTCTTCACTGGTTCTCATCCCACCTATCCCAACGCACCTTCAGTGCTACTTACAGATTTTCTGTCGGGGTCCCCCAAGATCAACGGCACAACTATCAACCCGTCCATCCATGCCAAGGTCCTTGGTATAATCCTGGACTCTGAGCTATCCTTTCGGCCACACATCCAGTCACTGTCCAAAGTTTGCTGCCTCAACCCCTGCAACATCTCCAAGATACGACCCTTCCTAACCAATGATGCCACAAAGCTTCTAATCCACTCCCTGGTTATCTTTTGCCTCGACTAGTGCAACTCCCTTCTCATTGGCTTACCTTTAAAAAAGCTATCCCCCCTTCAGTCCATTATGAATGCTGTGGCCAGGCTCATCCACCTTGCAAACAGCTCTGTGTCTGCTACCCCTCTTTGCCAATCCCTCCATTGGCTGCCACTCAACCAACAAATGAAATTCAAGTTTACTAACCATAATTTAAACAGTCATCCATAACTTGGGCCCAGCTACAGCACTTATGAGAGGGCAGAGGGGGTATAGCTCAGTGGTAGAGCATTCGACTGCAGATCGAGAGGTCCCTGGTTCAAATCCGGGTGCCCCCTGGAATACCCTATCCCTGTATCCAAATGGAGAAGAGGAAAAAAATGACCAAAAAAAATATTTCAAGGGAGACACGATGGAGCATTTAACTGCAAATACACATTCTGCTTTGAGTTGAAACAATATGTACACAGGGAATTCTCTGGTCACATTTAAGTCTGGGAGATTGTGGCTACAAGAAAGTTCCTGAACTGGAATCCTCAGAATGCAATTGAGAAGAAAGACAAACCTGGCAGCAAACCTTTTTGACTTACAGTTTTTGCATTTTTACACACGGTAAAATGCATATTTTGGGCCTGGAAATAAGGTGAAACCCCCAAAATTTCTGGGTTTTCTGAAAAAAAAAAAAAAAAAAATGCAGATCAAGAGATTCGTGCTCCAAACCTGGTGCCCCTGGAACTTGTTGGACACCTTTGCATCTAAATGCGTAATGATTTGATGCTTATTGATTTCATTAAAATCTCCACTCCTTTGGCCTCTGTTACCGTACTCTTCACTGGTTCTCATCCCACCTATCCCAACGCACCTTCAGTGCTACTTACAGATTTTCTGTCGGGGTCCCCCAAGATCAACGGCACAACTATCAACCCGTCCATCCATGCCAAGGTCCTTGGTATAATCCTGGACTCTGAGCTATCCTTTCGCCACACATCCAGTCACTGTCCAAAGTTTGCTGCCTCAACCCCTGCAACATCTCCAAGATACGACCCTTCCTAACCAATGATACCACAAAGCTTCTAATCCACTCCCTGGTTATCTCTCGCCTCGACTAGTGCAACTCCCTTCTCATTGGCTTACCTTTAAAAAAGCTATCCCCCCTTCAGTCCATCATGAATGCTGTGGCCAGGCTCATCCACCTTGCAAACAGCTCTGTGTCTGCTACCCCTCTTTGCCAATCCCTCCATTGGCTGCCACTCAACCAACAAATGAAATTCAAGTTTACTAACCATAATTTAAACAGTCATCCATAACTTGGGCCCAGCTACAGCACTTATGAGAGGGCATAGGGGGTATATCTCAGTGGTAGAGCATTCGACTGCAGATCGAGAGGTCCCTGGTTCAAATCCGGGTGCCCCCTGGAATACCCTATCCCTGTATCCAAATGGAGAAGAGGAAAAAAATGACCAAAAAAATTATTTCAAGGGAGACACGATGGAGCATTTTACTGCAAATACACATTCTGCTTTGAGTTGAAACAATATGTACACAGGGAAGTCTCTGGTCACATTTAAGTCTGGGAGATTGTGGCTACAAGAAAGTTCCTGAACTGGAATCCTCAGAATGCAATTGAGCAGAAAGGCAAACCTCGCAGCAAACCTTTTTGACTTACAGTTTTTGCATTTTTACACACGGTAAAATGCATATTTTGGGCCTGGAAATAAGGTGAAACCCCCAAAATTTCTGGGTTTTCTGAAAAAAAAAAAAAAAATGCAGATCAAGAGATTCGTGCTCCAAACCTGGTGCCCCTGGAACTTGTTGGACACCTTTGCATCTAAATGCGTAATGATTTGATGCTTATTGATTTCATTAAAATCTCCACTCCTTTGGCCTCTGTGACCGTACTCTTCACTGGTTCTCATCCCACCTATCCCAACGCACCTTCAGTGCTACTTACAGATTTTCTGTCGGGGTCCCCCAAGATCAACGGCACAACTATCAACCCGTCCATCCATGCCAAGGTCCTTGGTATAATCCTGGACTCTGAGCTATCCTTTCGGCCACACATCCAGTCACTGTCCAAAGTTTGCCGCCTCAACCCCTGCAACATCTCCAAGATACGACCCTTCCTAACCAATGATACCACAAAGCTTCTAATCCACTCCCTGGTTATCTTTTGCCTCGACTAGTGCAACTCCCTTCTCATTGGCTTACCTTTAAAAAAGCTATCCCCCCTTCAGTCCATCATGAATGCTGTGGCCAGGCTCATCCACCTTGCAAACAGCTCTGTGTCTGCTACCCCTCTTTGCCAATCCCTCCATTGGCTGCCACTCAACCAACAAATGAAATTCAAGTTTACTAACCATAATTTAAACAGTCATCCATAACTTGGGCCCAGCTACAGCACTTATGAGAGGGCAGAGGGGGTATAGCTCAGTGGTAGAGCATTCGACTGCAGATCGAGAGGTCCCTGGTTCAAATCCAGCTACAGCACTGATGAGAGGGCAGAGGGTGTATGCAATGGGGTATAGCTCAGTGTTAGTGCATATGACTGCAGGTCGAGAGGTCCCTGGTTCAAATCCAGGTGCCCCTTCAAAGCTCTTGGATACCTTTGTTTCTAAATGTAAAAATGATAACATTTCGGCTCCATTCACACTTGTGCAGCTTGTCATGCAACTTTTCCAATGATAACCATTTATATATGTGCAACTTGAAGTTGCAGCGACTTTAAAATAGTTCATGCACTACTTTTGTCCGACTTTCATGCAACTTGAGGGCATGACTTTCATGCTTTGTTAACCCTCAAAGCATGAAAGTCATACCTGAATGCTATACAATGCAACAGTTGTTCATTATCACTGGTCAAAACCAAAGTCGTATCCAAGTTGCACCCATACAAAGTTGCACCAAAGTTGTACTCCGAAGTCTTCCTCTCCGAGCCTTCCTCTCACTACATACTCCCAGCATAGTAACTGACCTACCAAAGACAGCTCTTGGTCCATACTAATGTTCAAGAGTTTGCAGGGCCAGCTTCCGAATGTGTGACCACTGTGACAGCCAATCACAGTGGTCATGTGATTGGCCAAAACCTTCCTGTTCCTGCGCCTACAGACCTTGTTAAACGGACGCTGGGGTTGGGCAGAAAAAAATATTTACCAAGCTTAGCATCATCTTTTATGTTTTAGCAGAAAATCGAGTATTATATTGTGTTTTTGTGCATTAAAATTCATTGAAGTGTATTTTTTCTCCAAAATTTGCGCTTGAAAAATGCTGCACAAGTGTTGTGTGGCATAAAAATATAAACACCTGCCATTTTATTCTCTAGGGCCTCTGCTTAAAAAAAAAAAAATATATATATATATATATATATATATATATATATATATATATATATATATTTCCTTTTCCCCCCTCACGTCTACTTGTTTGGATGTGCAGTGCACATTATTTGTGGTCATGTATAATGTTCCATACACACTACATATCACATAGTTAATAGTTCATTCATAGTCCAACTCAGGAGTGAGCAAGAGAGGGTGGCTATGTTCCTACATACAGAGGGACCACGGAGAACCAACATATCCACCCTCTAACAGGGAGTCAGATCACAACAACAAAAAAAAGGAACTTGTAGATTTGGGGAAGGGACTTTTTGAGTTAAAGTGATATTAAAGGCAAGGTTTAAAAAAATAAATAAATAACATTGTCATACTTACCTGCTCTGTTCAGTGGTTTTGCACAGAGCAGCCCCAATCCTCCTCTTCTTGGGTCTCCCACCGTCACTCCTGGCCCCTCCCCCTGCCGAGTGCCCCCAGAACAAACAGCCTGTTAGTTGCCGAACTGCTGCGTCTTTTCAGACACAGAGCTTCGGCTTGACCCCACCCCCTTGCTCTTCTTATTCGGCTAACTAGCTGTGATTGAAATCAGCGGGAGCCAATGGCTCCTGCTGCTGTCTCAGCCAATGTGGAGGGAGAGTCCCTGGAGAGCAGGCAAGAAGGGGGTAAAAGTGCCTGGTAGGCAAGTGGTTAACCACTTAAGCCCCGGAAGATTTTACCCCCTTCCGGACCTATTTTGCGATTCGGCACTGCGTGACTTTAACAGACAATTGCGCGGTCGTGCGATGCTGTACCCAAATGAAATTGATGTCCTTTTTTTCCCACAAATAGAGCTTTCTTTTGGTGGTATTTGATCACCTGTGCGATTTTTTATCATGCGCTATAAACAAAAAAAGAGTGTCAATTTTGCAAAAATAGCAATATTTTTCACATTTTTTTATATGAAATTCCCCAAAAGAAATGTAAAAATCAAAATTTCTTTAACATTTTTGGCCAATTTGTTTTCTGCTACATATGTTTGGTAAAAAAATCGCAAAAAGCGTATTTTGATTGGTTTGCACAAAAGTTATTGTGTTTACTAAAGCCCCGTACACACGTACCGATGGTCGGCTTACAAATGTTCCTCTTTTCTCCCCGGGATGTCGGTGTCTGCTGAAAAGTGCAAAGACAGCACAAGGACAGCACAAGAATTTTGTCCGCCGACTGCAGAAGTGATGTCATGTAATGGTTAACTTTCCCTGTGTTTTCTATTTTCTGAGCATGCCCAGTCTTGCAAATCTGCGGTCTGTCGGCCGAATTGTGTACTGACAGGCGAACAATCGTCCGTTCTGGTGTCGGCATACAAATATTTTCATGTTTGCACGAAAGACTTTTGTCCGCGGATTGTGCGCAGACATCTGTCGGAGGCACCATACTAACACACGTACAATCGGCAGATCCTTCGTCCACCGACGTTTGTATGCCGACGATCGGAACGTGTGTACGGGCCTTAACTAAGGGAAAGATTTTTGTAATTTTTGTTGTTTTTTTTTTTTACTAGTAATGGCGGCGATCTGTGATTTTTTTTGCGGGACTGCGACATTGCGGCGGACAGATCGGACCCCTGACTGACATTTTTTACACTTTTGGGGGTACCAGTGACATTACTACAGTAATCAGTGCTATACATATGCACTGTTAATGTAAAAATGACACTGGCAGGGAAGGGGTTAACTTTATTAGTGATGCAGTGGCCAAGTGTGTCCCTAGGGGCGTGATTCTTACTGTGCAGGGATGTGGCTTTTCATGTAACAGCAGAGATATACTATCCTACATAGCAAGACCGTATGATCTCTGCTGTTACACAGGGGAGAATGACAAGCGGCTTTGTTTACATTAGCCGCCTGCCTTTCTCCCTCTGTAACTGACGATCCCGAGTGACCGGCGGACATTGGGTCCACCGGTCACTTGCGCGGAGGTGTCCGTGAACGAGCGCAGGTGGGAGCGCGCCTCCGGTGGTGCGCGCTCGCCCCCTATTGGCTCACAGGCTAGTGACGTTCCCATACGTCACTTTGCCTGCACGGGGCTGACCGCCGCAGTATATGTACTTGCAGCGGTCGGCAAGCAGTTAAGGATACATACTTGAATAGAATATATTTTATTAACCCAGAGTTCAGTGTCACCTATTAGTGCCCATCAGTGCCACCTATCAGTGCAGCCTCATCAGTTCCTATCAATGCCGCCTCATCAGCGCCTTCCAGTGCCACCTCATCAGTACCCATCAGTGCCTCCTATCAGTTCCCATCAGTGAAGGAGAAAAATTACGCTTTTCCAAAATTTTATAACAAACTTTGACTTTTTTTCTTTTCAAATTTTGGGTCTTTATTTATTTATTTAGCAAAAAAATCAAAAACCCAGGGGTGATTAAATACCACCAAAAGAAAGCTCTATTTATGTGAAAAAAATGATAGAAATGTCATATGGGTACAGTGTTGCATGACCGCGCAATTGTCATTCATAGTGTGACAGCTCTGAAAGCTGAAAATTGTCCTGGGCAGGAAGGGGGTAAAGGTGCCCGGTAGGCAAGTGGTTAAGTATACATACTTGAATAGAATACTGTATATTCTTTTAACCCAGAGTTCAGTGTCACCCATTAGTGCCCATCCGTGCCACCCATCAGTGCAGCCTCATCAGTTTCCATCAATGCTGCCTCATAAGCGCCCATCAGTGCCACCTCATCAATACCCATCAGTGCCTCCTATCAGTGCCCATCAGTGCAACCTATCAGTGCCTTCCAGCGCCACCTCATCAGTGCCTCCTATCAGTTTCCATCAGTGAAGGAAAAAAATTACCTTTTTCCAAAATTTTATAACAAACTGACTTTTTTTTTTTCTTTTCAAATTTTGGGTTTTTATTCATTTATTTAGCAAAAAAATAAAAATCCCATGGGTGATTAAATACCACCAAAAGAAAGCTCTATTTATGTGAAAAAAATGATAAAAATGTCATATGGGTACAGTGTTGCATGACCGCGCAATTGTCATTCAAAGTGTGACAGCGACAGTGCCTGGGCAGGAAGGGGGTAAAGATGCCCGGTAAGCAAGTGGTTAAGTATACACACTTGAATAGAATATATTCTTTTAACGCAGAGTTCAGTGTCACTTCCACTAGTAGAGTACATTATGCGTAGAATTTCCTGATGATGATTTGTGATCCTAAAGATCCTCCTACATCCCACCCAGCTTGTGTCATCCGGAGACTATTGCTGGTTCTGGGACAGCTGAAATAGTTAACCTTCCCTTCTCCCCGCCCCTTCCTATGATCCATGCTTTCTGTTTGGAAGCGGTTTCCTGCTCTTGCACAATATCTGTTCCTATACAATCCATGGCTGGTAGGTATACACTGACTATTGCTGTGTGATTGTTCTGGGAGAGATCCGACAAATCTGCTCTGTCATGTCATGTGGGGGGAAAAAGCGATTTAGACCGTTCAGCCTCAGTGATGATTGGCAGAACACACGACACTCAGTTCCTCTATTTTTTGGTATGTAATCTGCCGGCATCCTGGGGGATCAAACTGCAACAAATGTAATCAACGCTAATTCTCAGACGTGATATTAACCTGAAGATGCTAAAAGATATAAAAGTACAGTAAAACCTTGGATTGAGAGTAACTTGGTTTCAGGGTGTTTTGCAAGACAAGCAAATTTTATTTTTATAAAGTTTGATTTTATAAACAAGCGATGTCTTGATATACAAGTAGAGTCACATCACAAATGAGTATAAAAGAGAAGAGAGGCGCCTCTAAGGCTCCGTTCACATGTGAGCGTATGGATGGCGGGCAGAACCGCCGCGGTTCCGCCCGCGATCCGGAGATTTATTGCAAATCGCGGGACGCCTAGCGTTGCCCGTTGATTTGCAATAGCCCCCCAAACGCCGAGCGATGTTGCCGCGATTTCCGCCTGCCGAATCGCGGCAACATCGCGCAAACAAAATCGCGGGACGCAATACGCTCCAAATAAGTACAAGAGCTTCTTTGGAGCGTATTGCGTCCCGCGATTTTGTTTGCGCGATGTTGCCGCGATTCGGCAGGCGGAAATCGCGGCAACATTGCTCGGCGTTTGGGGGGCTATTGCAAATCAACGGGCAACGCTAGGCGCCCCGCGATTTGCAATAATCTCCGGATCGCGGGCGGAACCGCGGCGGTTCTGCCCGCGATCCAAACTCTGACATGTGAATGCAGCCTAAGTGTAGCAATGTGGTTACATTAAATCAGAGGAGTAACTAGAACCTTCAGGGCCCTGGTCCAAGAAACCATGTAGGGCCCCCGGACCCCTGGACAGGGCCCTTCCCTTCAAGCCTGGGGCTCTTCCCACTGATCCTGGGGCCCTTTACTCTCATTGCAGGGCCCTTTATTTCGGTCCCGCAGCGGGACCCTTTCACAAATTCTGCAGTGGGCCCCCTTCCTGCCATCTTGGGGCCTCCCCAGTGATCCTGGGGCCCTTTACTCTCGTTGCGGGGTCCTTTATTATGATCCCGCAGCGGGACCCTTTCACAAATTCTGCAGTGGGCCCCCTTCCTGCCATCTTGGGGCCTCCCCAGTGATCCTGGGGCCCTTTACTCTCGTTGCGGGGTCCTTTATTACGATCCTGCAGCGGGACCCTTTCACAAATTCTGCAGTGGGCCCCCTTCCTGCCATCTTGGGGCCTCCCCAGTGATCCTGGGGCCCTTTACTCTCGTTGCGGGGTCCTTTATTACGGTCCCGCAGCGGGACCCTTTCACAAATTCTGCAGTGGGCCCCCTTCCTGCCATCTTGGGGCCTCCCCAGTGATCCTGGGGCCCTTTACTCTCGTTGCGGGGTCCTTTATTACGGTCCCGCAGCGGGACCCTTTCACAAGTTCTGCAGTGGGCCCCTTTCATTGGGGCTTCCCAGCGGTGGTGGAATGCCAGGGTCCGGTCGCAAGTGTGACCTTTGCAATCCTGGAAGTTCACCCACTGGTGTCAGTAGTTTTTATTTTTTGGTAATTTATTTGTATTATTTTTTTTTTCATTTTATTTTATTTTTTTACACTGTCACTGACTATGACTCTGTCCATTCAGAAAAGGAAGGAGCTGGAAAATTACATATTTACTGACCCCTTCCTGGTTCTCTATTGTGACACATCCCCTGCAGCAGCCGGTAGGAGAGGGGAGGGAGCACAGTGGGGGGGGGGGATCAGGGGAGCATACAGGGGCCCAGAGACAGCAGAACACAAGTGAATTGGATAGGAGGAGTGGCGGGGGCACCATACAGAGAAACCAATCTCCTCCATTTTCCTCCTGCAGCTACAGGAGGACAAAGAAGGAGGACAGTGATATCTCTACATGCTGCCCCCGCCGCCCCTCCTATCCAGGTGTACAGGGGAGCTGCACAGACCCCCTGGAGCATGGGGCCTGGTTGCAATTAGAACCCCTGCAACCCCTGTAGTTACACCCCTGCATTAAATGAAGGTACAAGATTTAGCAACTCACATGATTGATGATTAAAAGAGGCACATCTAAGTATGCAGGCATCCGCGGTAAAGCTGTCCACATAGACCGTCTTCCGCACCGCCATCAACGTCATCCCTTTCACACTGCACTCCATGAGTGCGTCAAGCCTCGCTTTCAGATCGCTCTACTGCAGGTTAGTCTTCCCGGTCCCGACTGCAGACTGACAGCGGTGTGGAGGACGGTCTATGTGGACAGCTTTACCCGCGATGCCTGCATTGTTAGATGTGCCTGTTTTATTCATCACCCATGTGAGTTGCTAAATGTTGAACCTTCATTAAGAGCTGGTTCACACTACTCCGACTTGTCAGGCGACTTGGTCGCCTGACAAGTAGCGCTCCATGCTGTGCAATGGAACCGTTCTAATCAGAGCGACTCAACTCGCTCCGACTTAGAAAAAGGTCCCTGCACTACTTCTGGGCGAAGTCGGAGCGACTTGCATTGACTTCTATTATGAGAAGTCGTTTGCAAGCCGCAATGAAGTCGTGCTGCACGGGCGACTTCAAAGTCGGGGCGACTTTGAGTCGCCGCGGTGTGAACCGACTCTAAATGTAACCATATTGCTACACTAAAGCCCCGTACACACGCAACGATTATCGGCCGACCGATCGTCCAACTTTTGTCCAGAGTTGTGTTTTGTTGGTTGGAATGTGCCTAGACTGCACACGAATTTTCTCGCCCAACAAAATTCTGCTTCAGAAGTGATGTCATGTGTTGGTTTGCTTTCTTTGTGTTTTTTCTTCACTGAGCATGCCCAGACTTGCTCATCAGATTTTTCCCTGTCGAATTCTGTACTGACTGCACGAAAGTCGGCCGTTATGTTGATGGCCAACAAAAATTATATAGCCTGCACATCGGAGTTGGTTGTCGGAAGCATCATACTAACAAGCCGAAAATCGGCAGATCGTTCGTCGGACGAAAATTCCCTGACAATTTTCGACGCGTGTGTACGAGGCTTTAGAGGCGCCTCTCTTCTCTTTTATACTCTGGAGCTCCTGTTGGATTTTACTTCTAATCCCCTTGTGGAGGCGCCATTTGTGGATGGACATTTTATGGTTACACAACCTATCACATCGCTATAATCTTTTTATATGGACTATAAACTGAAGGACTTATGAATACGGTATTTGCCGGCGTATAAGACGACCCCCTAATTTTCCAGTTAAAACATAGGTTTTGAGCTATACTCGCCGTATAAGACTACCCCCCCTACCCCATCATGGGGGTCTTGTCTATTTACACCCACTAATCAGACAGGAGTAGAAAATGTTAACCTTAAGAGGAAGAGAACTCCAGGTTTAGGACTACCAAGCTGGCCCAAAAACGAACGTTCCTAATCTGCCAGCACGCTGGATGTGCGGTAATACCATATGTACCGTAGCTTCAGCTAAATACAGTATACTGTGCTGAGCCAATCACGGTGAGCGATGTATTCTATTAATGAATACAAAGCCTGCTCAGATTGGCGGAGTCAGAGAGGCGGGCTGATAATGTTACAACCTCTGACTCAGCCAATCTGAGCAGGCTTTGTATTTATTATTAGAATACATTGCTCACCGTGATTGGCTCAGCGCAGTATACTGTATGTAGCTTATCCACTTAAGCCCCGGAAGATTTTACCCCCTTCCTGACCAGGCCCTATTTTGTGATTCGGCACTGCGTGAACGTAACGGACAATTGCGCGGTCGTGCGATGCTGTACCCAAATGAAATTGATGTCCTTTTTTCCCCCCACAAACAGAGCTTTCTTTTGGTGTTATTTGATCACCTGTGCGATTTTTACTTTTTGCGCTATAAACAAAAAAAAGGGACAATTTTGCAAAAATAACAATATTTTTCACATTTTTTTATATGAAATTCCCCCCAAACAAATGTAAAAAATCTAAATTTTTTATAATTTTTGGCCAATTTGTTTTCTGCTACCTATGTTTGTTAAAAAAAAATCACAATAAGCGTATTTTGATTGGTTTGCGCAAAAGTTATTGCGTTTACTATCTAAGGGAAAGATTTCTGTCATTTATGGTGTTTTTTTTTAACGAGTAATGGCGGCGATCTGCGATTTTTTTATTTTTTTGTGGGACTGCGACATTGCGGCGGACAGATCGGACCCTTGACTGACATTTTTGACACTTTTGGGGGTACCAGTGACATTACTACAGTAATCAGTGCTATACACATGCACTGTTACTGTAAAAATGACACTGGCAGGGAAGGGGTTCATTTTTATTGGAGAGGGAGGGGTTAATGTATGCCTGGTGCTTACTGACGTGTGTGGGGGAAGGTGACTGAGTGACACAGGGACAGATCGCATGTTCAGCTATGCTGAAACCTGCAATCTGACCCTGTCTGTCACTTAGGAGATCCGCCCGCTCTGTTTACACAAGTGGGCGGAACTCCACACTCAATTCCCCGACGATCGGGGAAGAGCGGCGGTGCTCGCCGCTCCTCCCCTGGCCCGACTCCCGCTGTGACTGAATACAGCGGGAGCGAGCCTCCTGGCGACGTAGGTCTAGCAGGCTGCTGAAGACGTATTGTTACGAAACGCGTACAGCGTGTCGCATCACTTCCGGTTTTTGATATTGAGGCTTGGAACGCATTGCGCTCCATCGGCACGATTATTTGCTTGCATATACCTCTACAATTGTGAGTACCTCTCCTATATTATGCCTAACTAATAAACCTTAATAGACGGTATCACACTATGTGCCTTCCTTTTATTTCTGAATCCCTGGTATAATACCACGAGTGACCCCCCGTGGACATCCGGAAGCCTATTTCCTACTGGACCCCACTGGACCCCACTAATATCCAGTTATCCTCCCTGGGGAATCCTCCTCTGATATAGGATCCTTCTAGGACCTCCCAAGACGCCCTTATTTAGGACCTGCAGAGGATACCAGGATCTGCCTACAGGATCTACACATATACCCACTCTATACCCCTGTGTGGGGTGGGTATTTCTGGTGAGTGTGTTATTCACCAGAAGGGTCACCTAGCACCTTACTGCCCACCACGGGGTCACCTATCGTAGTTTTGCACACAGTGGTGTATTTTGGTTTTGAGCTGCCCTAGGCAATACTAAAATTGGGTGCCCCCCCTCCCTATGTAAATTTCCCCACCCCTTCCTGTTTAACAGATGTGACTCCCTCCAAAATTGAAGGACTACAAGTCCCAGCAAGAACCCCTGAGATCTCACGAGAGGGGGGAGGGTAAGGGAGGGTGAAGGAGGATGAGAGAGGGAGAAGGTGGTGGGAGAGAGAAAAAAGGGTGTTGGGAGAGAGAGAGAGAGAGAGGGGGGGGGTGTTGAGGGAGAGAGAGAGGGTGTTGGGGCAGAGAGAGAGAGAGGGTGTTGGGGGGGGGGGGAGAGATAGGGTGTTGGGGAGAGGGAGAGAGGGTGTTGGGGGAGAGAGAGAGAGAGGGTGTTGGGAGAGAGAGAGGGTGATGGGGAGAGAGAGAGGGTGTGGGGAGATATAGAGAGAGAGGTTGTTGGGAGATAGAGAGAGAGAGAGAGAGAGAGAGGGGGTGTTGGGAGAGAGAGAGAGAGGGTGTTGGGAGAGAGAGGGTGTTCGGAGAGAGAGAGGTGGATGAGAGAGAGAGGGGGTATGAGAGAGAGGGAGAATGAGAGAGAGGAGAGAGAGAAAGAGATGAGAGAGAGAGAGGAGGGTGAGGGAGAGAGGAGGGTGAGAGAGAGAGAGGAGGGTGAGAGAGGGAGAGGGGGTGAGAGAGAGGGAGGGGGGTGTGAGAGAGAGGGGAAATAGAGAGTGAGAGGGAGAGAGAGGGGGTGGGGGGAGAGATAGAGGGGATGGTGGGAGAGAGAGAGAATTAGGGGTGGGTTAGAGAGAAAGAGGGGGTGGAGGGAGAGGGGGTGGGAGAGAGAAGGAGGGGGGGTGGGAGAAGGTGTGATGTCACTGATTTCTAGACGCCAGGCGGCTCTAGCAACCACTGGCTAATGGAATCTCAGATGGAGGCGAGGGTGACTATTTTGCTGCCCCCCTGCAAAGTGCCCCCCTAGGCCTGGGCCTTGTTGGCCTAGGCCAAAATACAGCACTGTTTGCACACGAGAACTGTCCCCTGTTACTAATATTGGACTTTGCTCATCACCTCACATTTTATTTATTAAATTCGCCGTTCATTCACCCATATATACTGTTAATAATTATTGGTCTGTTTATCACTTTATTTCCTTTATCTATTTATTGTCACCCTATCTTCATTCTATAGATCATAGTTGCACTCTGGGCACTTTTGTCACATTTATGTTTATTCCTTTCTATTTATTTTTCACTTGCTTTTTGTGCACCAGTCACTTCGTATGCACTTAGCACTTCTATTTGTTTAAGGTTTTATATAGAATGATTTATACACAACGTATGGTCCTACATTTTATATAAAATTTTGAGTAGGTATTTATGCACACATCACTTTGAGCATTGGCACCTATACCCATTTGCACCTTTTTATCTGTATAAATATAACAGTCACATCCCCTTGGAATATATATATATGCACGTGTCACTTTAATTCCAATCCATTTTGAATTATATACAGTATGTACAATATGCATCCGTGACACACTTGTCATATTACACTTTTGGATCACAATATACACTTGCACTTACAGTGCTTTTCCTTATATTGGATTTACAGTGCATTATATCCCCCGTTTTAGCACATCGGCACTTTATTAGCACTATACAAACATCCTCCCTCACTGGGCAGCGCCATTTTCCCTACCTTCCTTTTCCCTTCAAATAATTACGTTTGTTCTTTTGACAGGCGAAACACATTTCGTTGATCGCCACATGGCGGATCTGATAAGCCGGATGAGCCTGGTGGATCCCATTCTCGATGGTCTTCTCCATCACCAGTTAATAACATACGAAGATTACGACATGGTGCGCAGCAAGCCGATACCTCAGGAGAAGATGAGGCAGATCTTCCGATATGCCTCAGCTTGGAATAGGGGCTCCAAGGACATATTTTATAATATATTGAAGAAAACGAATGAACCGCTTATCAGAGCCCTGGAAAGCTCTGAGGGATTACCACAAAGTCACAGTGAGTTGCTTTAGTAGTTAGGTCTTTTTTTTTTTTTTTTAAATTAGGACTATAAACAAAAAAACACCTGTTCAATTGCTTGGTAACACAAATTGATAATTAGCCAATCACACTGCAGCAACTCAATGCATGTAGGCATCTAGACGTGGTGAAAACGACTTGCTGACAATCAATCCGAGCAACAGAATGGGAAAGAAAGGGGAATTAAGTGACTTTGAACGTGGCATGGTTGTTGGTGACAGACGGGCTGGTCTGAGTACTAAAACTGCTGATCTACTGGGATCTTCACACACAAGCATCTCTCGGGTTTACAGAGAATGGTGGTGTGAGAGGAGCAGTGGCGGCCCGTCCATTGGGGGGTGCAGGGGCGCTGCCCCCCATCCATGCATCCAGGCCCCCTAATCTACATGCAGGGCGCCGGATGCATGGATTCCAATGTTTTTTTTTTTTTTTCGAAGCACGTGATTAGAGCCAGAGGTTCTAATAGGCTTCAAAAAAGGGTGGGCTCGGGGCGCAGAGTACTGCGCCCTGAGCCCACCCAGTTGTGTGACAAATAGCAAATGAATATTCGCAATTGCCACACTTATTCTCCTCCCGGCCAATCAGGAAACGGGTCCTGAGACCTGTTTCCCGATTTGCCGAAAGGAGAAGGCATGCTATTGACCAAGAAGGCTCCATGCACACAGGGCGTCATAAAAACGAGCTCCAAAGCTGTTTCTTGACGCCGGGAAAAAGCAGCTGTAAAAACGTGCTTTCAGTAGCTTTTTCCATTAGCGTTATTGCACGTTTGGCCACGTAGCTTTTAGCAGCGTTTTTTCTGCCTCCATTCAAAATCAATGGTTCCCTATGGGAGCCTATTGATTTGAATGGAAGTCGCACTGCAAGTCAGATCAGGATGATCCGACTTGCGGCGCAACTCGCGCTGTGAGAATCTTGAGGGGGGAATCCACGCCAAAATGGGGAAAAAAACGGCGTGGGGTTCCCCCCCAGGTTCCAAACCAGGCCCTTCGGGTCTAGTATGGAATTTGAGGGTAGCCCCACGCCGAAAAAAACGGCATGGGGTCCCCCCAAAATCCATACCAGACCCTTATCCGAGCATGCAGCCCGGCAGGCCAGGAAAGGGGAGGGGACGAGCGAGTGGCCCCACCTCCCCTGGACCATACCAGGCCACACGCCCTCAACATGGGGGGGTGTGGGTGCTTTGGGGCAGGGGGGGCTCTGCGCCCCCCACCTCAAAGCACCTTGCCCCCATGTTGATGAGGACAAGGGCCTCATCCCCACAACCCTGGCCGGTGGTTGTGGGGGTCTGCGGGCAGGGGGCTCATCGGAATCTGGAAGCCCCCTTTAACAAGGGGGCTACCCAGATCCCGGACCCCCTCCCTATGTGAATGGGTAGGGGGTACACTGTACCCCCTACCCATTCACCCCATAAAAGGCAGTGTGTGTAAATAACGACAGGAGACGTTTTGAAAAGTTTATTAAAAATCTTCATCCGGTCTTCTCCTCTCCGCTCTTCTGCCCTCCGCTCTTCTGCCCTCCGCTCTTCTGCCCTCCGCTCTTCTGCCCTCCGCTCTTCTGCCCTCCGCTCTTCTGCTCTTTTGCTCTTCTGCTCTTTTGCCTCCTCTGGTCTTCTTCTTCCTCCGGTCCTCCTCCGACGCTGTCACTGGTGATTATGCCGGTCTCCGGTCTCTGCAGCTTGTTATATAGCCATTAGAGGCGTGGCCTTTTGGTTAGGTCCCGCCCCCTTATGGCACCGACGACGTTGGTGACATAAGGAGGCGGGGCCTCCCGGTGACGTCACCGGGAGGCCCCGTCCCTAATGACTATATAATAAGCTGCAGAGACCGGAGACCGGCATAATCACCGGGACAGCATCGGAGGAGGACCAGAGGAGGCAAAAGAGCAGAAGAGCGGAGGGCAGAAGAGCAGAGAGGAGAAGACCAGAAGAGAGGAGAAGATCGGAGCGGAGAAGACCTGATGAAGATTTTTAATAAACTTTTCAAAACGTCTCCTGTTGTTATTTACACACACTGCCTTTTATGGGGTGAATGGGTAGGGGTACAGTGTACCCCATACCCATTCACATAGGGAGGGGGTCCGGGATCTAGGGGGACCCCTTGTTAAAGGGGGCTTCCAGATTCCGATGAGCCCCCTGCCCGCAGACCCCCACAACCACCGGCCAGGGTTGTGGGGATGAGGCCCTTGTCCTCATCAACATGGGGGCAAGGTGCTTTGTGGTGGGGGGTGCAGAGCCCCCCCCTGTTCCTAAGCACCCACACCCCCCATGTTGAGGGCATGTGGCCTGGTATGGTCCAGGGGGGGTGGGGCCGCTCGCTCATCTCCTCCCCTGCTGCATGCTCGGATAAGAGTCTGGTATGGATTTTGGGGGCACCCCACGCCGTTTTTTTCCCCATTTTGGCGTAGAGTTCCCCCTCAAGATTCTCACAGCGCAAGTCACGCCGCAAGTCGGATCATCCTGATCCGACTTGCTGTGCGACTTCCATTCAAATCAATAAGCTCCCATAGGGAACCATTGATTTTGAATGGGAGAAAAAAACGTATAACGTGGCTTAACGCACGTTAAGCAACGTTATTCAGCCTTTAGCAGCGTCAGACGTTTTTACAGCTTGACGCTGCAGCTCCAGAACGCACAGTTCCTGGGTTTTTTTTGGAGCTGTAAAATGCCTATGCCACTTGGAGCTCCTAAAAGCTCTATGTGTGTATGAGGCCATAGAATAACATGGATGGGCGTTCTGCAGCTGCAAAAAAAAACGTCTGACGCTGCTAACAGCAGCTCCAAAAACGTCCAGTGTGCATGAGGCCGAAGGGTGGAGGAGACGGCCGTCGAGAAGGGACATGAAGGAGCCCTAGGGGGAAGCCGCCGCCGCCTGTCAGTCCGGAGGAATAAGGTAGGTAAACTGGCAGGGGGAGATGTGGTGGTGCAGGCTGAAGTGATATTGGGGGAGGGTCCGCGGCCAGGTCTGTCTGCCGCCCCCCCCCCCCCGCCCCCCCCCCCCCCCGACTGATGGAGCACCAGCCGCCACTGGATTGGAGTCACTTTGGTGAAACCCAGCTGACCTTAGAGAGGTTGGGAAATCTCCCTCTCAGCCCCCTAGGCCCCTCTTATGTATAAGTCACCCTGTGTCTATTAGGCACCCAGAGTGACCAAGTAAAATAATGGACAGATAATTAAGGGACACTGAGAATATGGTTGGAATTACTTCAAATGGGTCAGTTTATTTATTAGTTAGTTATAGTTTATTTAATTTATCGGCCGTATATCTCAAGAAATATATGAACACTATTCCTGGCCTGATTGATTCTGAACATGTTGATTGAAAGAGCTGGTCACATTGGCCTCTGTTCCATGTTCTTCAATGTCAGGAGTGCCGTGACAAGGTCATCCAGCGCCCAGGGCAAAGATGCCAAACTGCGCTCCCTCTTCCCTTAGGGTTAGGGTTCAAGGTGCCCACATCCCTGCAATAAACCATTGCGCCCAGGGCAGCCGTCACTCCTGCCCACCCCTTGTCCCAGCCCTGAATGTCAGAGAAGGACAGTCTGTCACTGGTGGTCTCTTCCTATTGTCTGTGTAATGAGATGTGATGTGTATTCTGTTAAGCCTATCTGTCCCATTGTTAATTGTTAATGAACTCACATTTTGTTTCTGTCCAGATGGCTAGATAATTAGTTCAGGTTAATTCTATTTCTGTATACAATTTCATCTGCATATATTAATGTAATCAGGCACGTGACCTGATGGGGTAATTTGTTTAGGATGGGGAGATCCTCATGTGTATAAATTGTGTGAGACTGTCAATAAAGAGGTTGTTGTTTTCAGATACATACAAGCTAAGTTCAGGCTAGTTTTGTATGTAGGGCGGCTGAAATATCTGATACAGTATCTATGTTCAAGACTGGAGGAAGCCGTATACTGACGGAAGCCCACAAACACAGTGTGGGTTGCGGTTCCGTTACAGGTGGGAAAAAGAGAGAATATCCAGTGAGCGGCAGTTGTGTGGAAGAAAATCTCTTGTTGATGTCAGAGGAGAATGGGCAGACTGGTTCAAATACAAATGCAGTTGACCTTTCAAACTATAAGGGGCCATAATGGGTGTGCTAAGAGCTGTAGCTGGTGCATAAAATGGTCAATTTTCAGTTGTCACTAGATCAGGAGGAGAGAGGAAATAATCCAGTGGAGACACTGGCGGTTATGTTGATCATTGTATAATCACCAGTTTGTGGTCTTCATTATAAATATAAATGGATCTTTTGTTTCTCTCTCAGGAGTTGTTCCAAATGTTCCGGAAACAAGGCCCTCGAGGAGGCCAGTGCAGCGCGATGAAGGGTAACTCTGTTCCTCTTTGAAATCATAACCAGTAAAGTCCATTAACCGGTTGCCGACCGCCGCAAGTACATATACTGCGGCGGTCAGCCCCGGCCAGGCAAAGTGACGTACCGGTACGTCACTAGCCTGGGATCCAGTAGCGGGCGCGCGGCCGCCGGAGGCGCGCTCCCGCCCCGGCTCGTTCACGGACACCTCCGTGCGTGTGACCGGTGGACCCGATGTCCGCCGGTCACTCCCGATCGTCCGCTGTGAAGGGAGAAAGGCAGGCGGCTAATGTAAACAAAGCCGCCTGTCATTCTTCCCTGCGTAAAAGCACTGATCTAACGGTCCTGCTATGTAGGATCGTATATCTCTGTTGTTACACCACTAGCCACATCCCTTCACAGTTAGAAGCACACCCCTAGGGACACACATAGTCACTGCATCTCTAAGAAAGTTAACCCCTTCCCTGCCAGTGTCATTTTTACAGTAACAGTGCATATGTATAGCACTGATTACTGTAGTAATGTCACTGGTACCCCCAAAAGTGTCAAAAATGTCAGTCAAGGGTCCGATCTGTCCGCCGCAATGTCGCAGTCCCGCAAAAAAAAAAAATCGCAGATCGCCGCCATTACTCGTTAAAAAAAAAAACAACAAAAATGACAAAAATCTTTCCCTTTGTTAGTAAACGCAATAACTTTTGCGCAAACCAATCAAAATACGCTTATTGTGATTTTTTTTTTACCAAACCTAGGTAGCAGAAAACAAATTGGCCAAAAATTTTTAAAAATTTTGATTTTTACATTTTTTTGGGGGGAATTTCATATAAAATAATGTGAAAAATATTGTTATTTTTGCAAAATTTACGCTCTTTTTTTGTTTATAGCGCATGATCAAAAAATCGTACAGGTGATCAAATACCACTAAAAGAAAGCTCTGTTTGTGGGAAAAAAAGGACGTCAATTTCGTTTAGGTACAGCGTCGCACGACCGCGCAATTGTCCGTTAAAGTCACGCAGTGCCGAATCGCAAAATACCCCCTGGTCAGAAAGGGGGTAAAATCTTCTGGGGCTTAAGTGGTTAAATGCAGAAGTTTAACCACTTGCCGACCGCCCGCCACATATATACTGCGGCAGGCTGGCTCGGCTACACTAATCACCGCATTTGTACAGCGGTTCGCGGGAGTGCTCTTGGGGGCGCCCCCACTAGGCAGCGAATATGGAGATCCACGGGGCCAGCGGCACCGATTGCTGCCGGGCACCCGCGATCGCTCCCCGCTGGGAGAGAAGGACAGTTGGCTATTGTAAACACAGCAAACCGTTCTTCTCCCTGGAATGATCACAGAGCGCCTGTGATCCTTCTATATAGGATCACAGATCTCTATGGTCATTTCACGATTCCCTTCCCCATACAGTTAGAAAGCACTCCCCTAGGCTCACACTTAACCCTTTGATCGCCCATAATGTTAACCCCTTCCCTGCCAGTGTCATTAGTACAGTGACAGTGCATATTTATAGCACTGATTACTGTAGTAATGTCACTGGTCCCCCAAAAGTGTCAAAAATGTCAGTTAGGGGTCCGATCTGTCCGCCGCAATGTCGCAGTCCCACTAAAAATCGCATTAATAGTAAAAAAAAAAAATAATAAATAAAAATGACATAAATCTTTCCCCTAGTTTGTAGACGCGATAACCTTTGCGCAAACCAATCAAAATACGCTTATTTACCAAAAATATGTAGCAGAAAACAAATTGGCCTAAAATGATGAAAAAGTTTGATTTTTTTTTAAAAATTTTTTATTGGGAATGTTATATAGCAGAAAGTAAAAAATGTTGTTTTTTTTTTTCAGAATTATCGCTCTTTTTGTTTATAGCGCAAAAAATAAAAATCGCACAGGTGATCAAATACCACCAAAAGAAAGCTCTATTTGCAGGAAAAAAAGGACATCAATTTTATTTGGGTACAGCGTCGCAGGACCGCACAATTGTTCCTTAAAATAACGCAGTGCCGAATCGCAAAAAATGGCCTGGTCATTAAGGAGGAAAGTCCTTCCGGTGCAGAAGTGGTTAATCTGCCTATTCTTTGCCTTGCCTGGTTCCTCCCCCCCACCCCCCATCATGATAATGGCATTTTAAAATAGAACCTTTCCGTTTTCAATACCTAATTTTAGATCCAGTGATATCATCACTGGATCTCTGGACGTCTCTGTTCAATGCAAGAAGATCATGGCTGGTTTGAGGGGCCAACAGGGTTCTGTACCAATCACAGCCACCTGACTCAGCGCCCTCAGCCCTGATGCAAGCAGTGGGCAGGCTCTTGGGAGGAGGTATGCCATACCTCCCAACTTTTAGAGATGGCAACGAGGGACACCTATTAACAAAAGTATGTGGGACACATCCCCTGTCACGCCCGTTAAAGGAAAATTATACAAAAAATATTAGTTAAGTGCCTTTCTTTTAACCAATACTATTCCTTTATATTGGTTTTTGAAAATGCACAAATGCAGCAATTTACATGAAAGGTTTAGCACTGGGAAGGATAAATAGTGCATTTTATATACAACTATATAGTACAAAATGAGGGACAAATGAGGAGGAAAGAGGGACTTTGTTCCAAATCAGGGACAGTTGGGAGCTATGGTTATGCAGATATCAAAATGGTGGGTGGGTGTCAGCCTGGAGGAGTGGGCATTTCTAGGCAGATATCAAAAGGTTAAGCACGTGCACTCAACTTCTTTGGTCGACCATGGTGAGGCCTGTTCTGAGTGGAACTTGTCCTGTTAAACCGCTGTATGGTCTTGGCCACCGTGCTGCAGCTCAGTTTCAGGGTCTTGGCAATCTTCTTATACCTAGGCCATCTTTATGTAGAACAGGAATCATTTTTTTCAGATCCTCAGAAAGTTCTTTGCCATGAGGTGCCATGTTGAACTTCCAGTGACCAGTATGAGAGAGTGATAACACCAAATTTAATACACCTGCTCCTCATTCACACCTGAGACCGTGCAACACATGAGGGAAAATGGCTAATTGGGCCCAATTTGGACATTTACACTTAGGGGTGTACTCACTTTTGTTGCCAGCGGTTTAGACATTAATGGCTGTGTGTTGAGTTATTTGGAGGGGACAGCAAATTTACACTGTTATACAAGCTGTACACTCACTACTTTACATTGTAGCAAAGTGTCATTTCTTCAGTGTTGTCACATGAAAAGATAATAAAATATTTACAAAAAATTGTAATTTGTTAGATACTGTACATATGAAGGTACATTATATTTACTGTTTTAAACTTTTTTTTTTTTTTTTTTTTACATTCCTTCAGTTACTTCCTGGTTTCTGGCCTAGGCCAAAATGAGATCATACATCTCAAGAGCCTTCAGGAGGGGAGGGGTGTTCTCAGAAAAGCACACCTTCCTGCCTGCCAGGAAGTAAACGCTACATGAATCATCTTCCCTTACTCAAGAAAATAAAATTCTAGAGGGGGGGGGGGGGTTCAAAGTGATTTCTCAGCAAAATAAAGCATGGAGACATGGATGGATGAAGGGTTTTCTTTGAAAATTAAAAATGAATTAGTATTTTTGGTTTGTGGTGCTCAAGTGTAGTGTAGTTCTGCTTTAAGAGAGGAAGGGTAGAGCTGGTGTTTGTTTACTATTACATTGTTTACACCTGTGGTTGCTGATGACAAGGTACAGAGCCACTCTCATTGGCTCTGTGCTGTCTAATGACAGTGTGATCACAGGCATTATGAGCAGACATGCATGCACACTGTACACAAGTATGTTTTACTAGGGAAGTCCCCAACTTATCATTTATTAGAATGGCAGGTAACGTGGGTGGGTAGAATGCATTCATTTTAAATATTTTTAAATGTGAATTTCACCTTTTGTTTCCTTTGTCATTCTCCAGGCCGGCCGCCAGTAACATGACCAATGCCCTGACCTGCTGCGTGTGCATGGAGCTCTATACTGACCCGGTGTCTCTGCCCTGTGGCCATAGCTTCTGTATGGGTTGTATCACCAGGACGTGGCAGAACCAGCATCCAAGGGAGGCCTCCTGTCCTCTGTGTGCAAGGATGTACCCCAACAAGCCGGAGCTGACCAAGAACTGGGGACTGTGTCAGTTAGTGGAGGCTTATAGGACTCAGCCTGGCCAGCACTCCTAATACAGGAGGTCCGGGGTCTATAGATGAACAGATCCCCCTGTAGGCCCAAACAGACATCAGATACAGCAAAGCCCTCCTGGGGGGGAGGGGGGGGGGCAACAATACCCCCTTGCAGTGGAGTTGCCCTCACATTGCAAGGCTTGAAGTGGTTCTACTGACTGAATGGATTTTACCTTAATGCATTCTAACACTATGCATTCTAACACTATGCATTCTAACACTATGCATTCTAACACTATGCATCCTAACTATTTAAAGTGCTTGAGTCTCCTTAGATAATAGTAGATGATATAAATCAATGAAAAGTAAGAATGAGAGAAATGTGCAATGTTTTATTCATTATTCTCTGTAAATGGAGAAGGCGGAGTAATTGTGGATTACAGTGAACATATCTGACATATTGAATAAAATGAGAATTTTTTTTATTATTACATATATCCTAAGCAATATATCATACCTCATCAACAATGGACCAAAGGAGAAATCCATCTCCATCCACAAAAGTATAAAATCAAACCATCAGGGAAAACTTATACACCCAAGAATTAAAGCCTGACTCCATGTTTAACCACTTCTGGACCGGAAGGATTTGCCCCCTTAAAGCGGAGTTCCAGCCTAACCACACACTCACCTGTCCCACGGTCCAGCGATGCGCCGTCTTCTCCCTCTCTGCTCCGCGGCGCCGGCATCACTGCTGCGGGCACCCAGCTGTGACAGTTTGCGGCTTCACAGCCGGGTACGCACTGCGCATGCGCCAGTTGCGCTATGCGTCGTGATTGGCCGCCAATCTTCTGGGACCTCTGACATGTCCCAGAAGATTGCAGGGAGGGAGGGGGAGAGGAGAACTTCCGCTCAGGGCGGCGCTCCGAGCGGAAGTGGGAGCGGGTACATGTCAAAACTAGGTACCCGCTCCCCCCCCCCCCCCCCCCCAAAAATGACATGCCAAATGTGGCATGTCAGGGAGTTAGGACTATTTAAAGCGGAAGTTCCACTTTTGGGTGGAACTCCGCTTTAATGACCAGGCCATTTTTTGCAATTCGGCACTGAGTTATTTTAACAGACAATTGTGCGGTCGTGCGACACTGTACCCAAATAAAATTTATGTCCTTTTTTTTCCCCCACAAACAGAGCTTTCTTTTGGTGGTATTTGATCACCTGTGCGATTTTCATTTTTTGCGCTATAAACAAAAAAAGAGCGACAATTCTGAAGGAATATTTCTATAAGTAGAAGTAAAAATCTAAATTTTTCATCCTTTTAGGCAAATTTGTATTCTGCTACATATTTAAAGAAAAACACAATAAGCGTATATTGATTGGTTTGCGCAAAGGTTATTGTGTCTACAAACTAGGGGAAAGATTTTTGTCATTTTTATTTATTTATTTTTTTACTAGTAATGGCGGCGATCTGCAATTTTTTAGCGGGACTGCAACATTGCGGCGGACAGATCGGACCCCTAACTGACATATTTGACACTTTTGGGGGGGGGGGGGGGGACCAGTGACATTACTACAGTGATCAGTGCAAAATATGTTACTGTAATAATGACATTGGCAGGGAAGGGGTTAACCTAGGGGTGATCAAAGGGTTAAGTGTGAGCCTAGGGGAGTGTTTTTTAACTGTGGAGGGAGGGACTCGTGAAATGATCATAGAGACCTGTGATCCTATAAAGAAAGATCACAGGCGCTCTGACTCTCTCAGTGGGGAACGAACGCAGGTGCCCAGGGGCAATTGCGGCCGCCGGTACCTTGGATCGGCATCCCTGCTGCTTAGTGGGTGCTCGCGCTCGCCCCCCACCACCAATCCTGTGACCAATGTACCCCTACGCCATTTCACACAGCTGAGCCAGCCTGCCGTAAAACTGCGGCGGGCGGTCAGCAAGTGGTTAATATCCTTTTAAGGCTCGGTTCACATATATGTAAATTGGATGTGTTTTGAACCGCATCAGATTCGCATGACATGTGAACCGAGCTGGCTTTCGATGGAGGCAGTTCACATATGTGCAGTCTGCTTTTAAAAGAGTCCTGTACGGTTTTTGGTCCTGTTCAGGTGCGATTTAAAAGTAATAATTCACAACAGAACCAGTGAACAAAACCACACCGGACTTTTTTTTTTTTCTTTAAATCGCACTGAAACCCTGGCCGGACATATGTCAGCCAAGCCTAAATAGATTGGGCCGACCAAACTATTATTTGAATTATGAGGAAAATAATTAATTTAATCCATTTTGGAATAAGGCTGTAACATAACAAAAATGTGGAAAAAGTGAAGCGCTGTGAATACTTTCTGGATGCACTGTACAGCGCTGTTTTCTGGCACTCCCAGAACAAAATAGAGTCAAGCTGAGCGCTGCTCAGCCATTCACATGAAGCTTTGTATTCTATGACTGAATACGAAGCTTTCTCTGATTGGCTGAGGCGGCAATCATGACATCATCCGTTCACCTCATCCAATCACAGTTAGCTTTGTATTCATTCATAGAATGCAAAACTTTCCCTGAATGGCCGAGCAGTGTTCAGCCTGACTATTTTGGGGCGGGAAGTCCTCTTCCCACTGCTAGAACATAGCGCTCTCTAGTATAGTCAATATAGCGCCCCCAACCAGCGCAATAGATAGTTTGTTTAGGCCAACTTGGGCCGATTGGGGGTAATAATTACCTTTTTTAGGAATAAGAGGGAACTCTTAATGCATTGGGAGGAAGTCCCTAAGCATGCACTTGCAGAGAATACCTGCTGATTAAGAAGAAAGCCAAAAAGGTTACTGCAGAGTCATTTGAGTGGGTGTGTAAGACGCTGTGGTATCATACCAGACCCCTCTGCAGGTTATGCAGGTTTCTTTTTCAGAAAAAAATACTCAGCTGTCCACTGAATCTAGCTTTCCTGCTGCCACAAGCCGAGTCCAGCACCACAGCGTTCCCTTTCTTAATCATCAGGAACCAGCTGTCTCTGTTCTTGTAGCTAGACCTGATGATGCTGTGCCAGGTCCAACCTCCAGCCGCTGTTTGTCCCCCTGCAGCCTCCTGGGATATACAAGATTCTTGCTGCAGCCTCCCGGGATATACAGGATTCTTGCTGCAGCCTCCTGGGATATACAGGACTCTTGCTGCAGCCTCCCGGGATATACAGGATTCTTGCTGCAGCCTCCTGGGATATACAGGACTCTTGCTGCAGCCTCCCGGGATATACAGGACTCTTGCTGCAGCCTCCCGGGATATACAGGATTCTTGCTGCAGCCTCCCGAGATATACAGGATTCTTGCTGCAGCCTCCCGGGATATACAGGATTCTTGCTGCAGCCTCCTGGGATATACAGGATTCTTGCTGCAGCCTCCCGGGATATACAGGATTCTTGCTGCAGCCTACCGGGATATACAGGATTCTTGCTGCAGCCTCCTGGGATATACAGGATTCTTGCTGCAGCCTACCGGGATATACAGAATTCTTGCTGCAGCCTCCTGGGATATACAGGATTCTTGCTGCAGCCTCCCGGGATATACAGGATTCTTGCTGCAGCCTCCTGGGATATACAAGATTCTTGCTGCAGCCTCCCGGGATATACAGGATTCTTGCTGCAGCCTCCTGGGATATACAGGACTCTTGCTGCAGCCTCCTGGGATATACAGGATTCTTGCTGCAGCCTCCTGGGATATACAGGATTCTTGCTGCAGCCTACCGGGATATACAGGATTCTTGCTGCAGCCTACCGGGATATACAGGATCCTTGCTGCAGCCTTCTGGGATATACAGGATCCTTGCTGCAGCCTTCTGGGATATACAGGATCCTTGCTGCAGCCTCCTGGGGTATACAGGATTCTTGCTGCAGCCTCCTGGGATATACAGGAGTCTTGCTAAGGCAGGAGAATGGTGGCGGGCCAGAGTATGGTGCTAAGGCAGGAGAATTGTTTGCGGGCCAGAGTATGGTGCTACGGCAGGAGAATGGTGGCGAGCCAGAGAATGGTGCTAAGGCAGGAGAATGGTGGCGGGCCCAAAAAAGTTGTTGGTGGCTGGGAGGAGGAATGTGCAAATCCATTTTGGTTGCGAAGGTCTGCTTCAAGCAGTACTATTTGGAGCTTTTTGTCTATTCCCATTGCCTGAGAGAGGAAGAGTACGGGGTCAGGAGTATCATGGAAGGTGAAACCACCCCCTGTCACCACCGGGTGATGGTCTTTTAAATGGGCTTTGATGCCAGAGGCCAGTAGGAAGGACTATTGATCATGTGGTGCCACTATTGACGGCACAATGATGTCATTATCAGGAGCCTGTCCTATTGACTTCTGATCATTGGTAGTTGTCGTGAGCGGTTGATGAGAGCTTGGTCACAGTTCTAGGGTTGCAGATGGAGTGTGCCTCAGAACAACACAGCATAAATGCAGAGGCTGGGTGTTAAGTCCCATCTGCCATGCTGCCACATACACTTACGGGCCACTTTATTAGTTACACCTCTTTAGTTGCTTGGTAACACAAATTGTTAATCAGCCAATCACATGGCAGATACTCAATGCATTTAAGCATCTAGATGTGGTGAAGACAACTTGCTGAAGTTCAAACCGATCATCAAAATAGGGATTAAAGTGACTTTGAACATGGCATGGTTGTTGGTACCAGACAGGCTGGTCTGAGTATTTCTAAAACTGCTGACCTTCTAGGATTTTCACACACAACCATCTCTCGAGTATACAGAGAATGGTGGGAAAAAGAAAATATCCAGTGAGCGGCAGTTTTGTGGAGGAAAATGCCTTGTTGATGTCAGAGGAAAATGGGTAGACTGGTTCCAGATGAAAGAAAGGCAACAGTAAAGCCCCGTACACACGCGTCGAAAATTGGCAGGGAATTTTCGGCCAACGTCCGATCTGCCGATTGTCGGCTTGTTAGTATGATGCTTCCGACAACCGACTCAGACTTTTCGGCCGAAAAAATTCTGGTGTGCAGGCTATAAAATTTTTCTCCGCCGTCAAAACACGGCCGATTTTCGTGCAGTCAGTACAGATTTCGACAGGGAAAATTCTGATGAGCAAGTCTGGGTATGCTCAGAGAAGAAAGAACACAAATAAACCAAACCAACACATGACATCACTTCTAAAGCAGATTTTTGTTGGGCGAGAAAATTCGTGTGCAGTCTAGGCACATTCCAACCAAAACACCACTCTGGACAAAAGTCGGACGATCCGTCGGCCGATAATCGTTGTGTGTGTACTAGGCTTTACTCAAATAACCACTCGTTAAACCCAAGGTATGCAGAATACATCTCTAAAAGCACAACACATCGAGGCTTGAAGCAGATGGGCTGCAGCAGAAAATCAGACCAGGTGCCACTCACGTCAGATAAGAACAGGAAACTGAGGCTACGATTCGCACAGGATCACCAAAATTGGACAATAGAAGATGGGAAAACGTTGCCTGGTCTGATGTCTCCATTTCAGCTGCAACAGATGGTAGGGTCAGAATTTCCTGCTTTGCATCAATGGTTCACGCTGGTGGTGGTAGTGCAATGGTGTGGGGGAATTCTTGGCACACTTTGGACCCTTAGTACCAATTGATCATCGTTTCAAGGTCACGGCCTACCTGAGTATTGTTGCTGACCATGTCCATCCCTTTATGACTACAGTGTCCCCATCTTCTGATGGCTCCTTCCAGCAGGATAATGCACCATGTCACAAAGCTCCAATCATCTCACCACTGGTTTCTTCACCATGACAATGAGGTCACTGTACTCTAATGGCCTCCACACTCACCACATCTCATCCAATAGAGCGACTTTGTGACGTGGAACAGGAGATCTGCATCATGGATGTGCAGCAGAGATGTATAGTAACTAAGTAGAACTACTTCACTACTGTACTTAAGTACCGAAAGGCGGTATCTGTACTTTCCTGGAGTAGAATTTTTTTCTCCTACTTCCACTTTACTTCACTACATTTTTTCAATGATTGCAATACTTCTACTCCGATATTTTTTTTTTTTGTGCTGCATAGTTACTCGTTACAATTATAAAAATTACCACTGCCAGAACAGTAGATGGCAGGTTTCATGAAGCTCAAAACATGTGTATTATCAGCGCATACGAAAATAAATGCTACTGTATGTATAAATAAAAGCTGCATTTGAAATAATAAAAAACAATATGATGTTGAGACCCCGTTCACACTGGGGCGACGCTACTTGCCGGGGCGACCTCACAGGTCGCGGTGCGCAGCTCGCACCGCGACCTCGGAGCGGCCGGCACGGACTTCATATCATTGAAAACAATGCAGGTCGCTCCGGGTCGCCCCAAAGAAGCTCCGGACCCTTTTTCTAAGTCGGAACGACTTGTGTCGCTCCTATTAGAACGGGTCCACAGCTTCTCTATGGCAGGCGACCAGGTCGCCTGACAGGTCGCCCCAGTGTGAACGGGGTCTCAAACTTTTGACTTCTTTCTTTAATAACTACATAACACAGTACTTTTACTTTTACTTTCAGTACTTGAGTAGCAAAATTTTTTAAAAAACTACTTGCAATACTTAAGTACAAAAAATGTTGAATACTTTAGTACTTCTACTCAAGTCACTTTTTGATCAAGCACTTCCACTTCTACTCAAGTCACTTTTTGATCGAGCACTTGTACTTTTACTCAAGTATGGGTTTCGAGTACTTTATACAACTCTGATGTGCAGCAACTGTGTGATGTGACCAATATGGACCAAAATCTCTGAGGAATGTTTCCAACACCTTGTTGAATCTATGTCACGAAGAATGAAGGCTGTTCTGAAGGCAAAAGGGGGTCCAACTTGATAATAGCAAGGTGAACCTAATAAAGTGGCCAGTAGAGTGTATATGCCTAAGGGTGTCATAAAGAGATTAAGCACTGTAGACCTTAATTGATAATTCGGTCAATACTCTCTGTGAGGTCTTTGTGAGTACTGGTGTATGGGACTGAGCTATTACACAGTGGTAGTTGAAGATAAAATTATCACAGAAGATACAAAGATAGTTATATTTAGAGATTTTCTTTTAATTTGGACTTTGTGCTACATTCTTACAGTTGATAATGTATCATGTTGGGAATTCTTGGGTGTATACATTTAAGAGCCGTACACATGGGCCGAATATCGGGCGGTATTGTCCAGTTCAATAGAAACCGGCAGACATTCAGCCTGTGTACAGAAGCTGGTCCAACAGAAGCCACCCGAACATCTGGCCTCTGTGAAGGGGTATGACCAAAAAAGGTTCGCTGATCGGTATTTGATCAGCACTCTCAGCCAATGGCTAAGAGCCCTGAACGGTGTGTTCTGGTGGGGGGGCCCAAGGGGCTGTCCCCCTGTTAGAGCACAATAGCTCAGCAGGGAAATCGCTGTACTAACATCGGATTGTTAGTACAGGATCTCCTCCTGAGCTCTTCAGGTTTTTTTGTTCAGCCCCTGGATAAAAAAAAAAAAAAAAGGACATCTGACCTGTTAAAAAATGATATGGTAAAATACTGATCAGCGAGGTCTCCTAATTCTGATGAGGGAAAATACTGATCCAAATTCTGATATGGTAAAATACTGATCACTGAGGTCCCCAAACTCTGATATGACAAAATACTGATCAGCGGGGTCTCCGAAAAGAACCCCCGTGCCCCAAAGCACCCAGCCCAAACCCCCCCCCCCCCAAAGCACCCAGCCCCCCCTCCACCATTAGGGTTAGAACATGTCCCCTGGAGTTTTGGTACAAACCGAACAGGGGGGTATTTAGCCCATGTCTACTAAACAGCAGGGTCTCAGATTGCTGATATGGCAAAATACTGATCAGCAGGATCTCTGATTTCTGATATGGCAAAATGCAGGGTCTCCAGTCATGTCTTGCAGGGTTCAGTGCTGGTTTTCCAAATGCTTCCTTCACTGCGGTTTAGAAGCCAATATCAGAACATTTTTTAACCAAAGTTCAACCTCTGTTTCACTGGAGGACATCTCCATGATCTGAAGGAACCTGAAACAGAATTAATGTACAGGATAGTCAGACTATTCACAAAGTTAATACTCTGAACCTAAGCTTAACACTTGTTCTACTCAAAACAGGTAGTTTTTTATTGGGATGGCTTTCAGTGGGGTTAAAGGTTTAGTACATCTTTTGGACCATGATTACAGTACATTCATATTTACAGTTGTATGGACCTTACAAAAGCCAATGCCTTGACCAGCCCCTAGTCTTTACAGAGGTCCGGACCTTGCAAGAGCCTGTGCATTGGCCAGCCCCTAGTCTGTACAGAGGTCCGGACCTTGCAAGAGCTTGTGCATTGGCCAGCCCCTAGTCTGTACAGAGGTCCGGACCTTACAAGAGCCAATGCCTTGACCAGCCCCTAGTCTGTACAGAGGTCCGGACCTTACAAGAGCCAATGCCTTGACCAGCCCCTAGTCTGTACAGAGGTCCGGACCTTACAAGAGCCAATGCCCTGACCAGCCCCTAGTCTGTACAGAGGTCCGGACCTTACAAGAGCCAATGCCTTGACCAGCCCCTAGTCTGTACAGAGGTCCGGACCTTACAAGAGCCAATGCCTTGACCAGCCCCTAGTCTGTACAGAGGTCCGGACCTTGCAAGAGCCTGTGCATTGGCCAGCCCCTTGTCTGTACAGAGGTCCGGACCTTGCAAGAGCCTGTGCATTGGCCAGCCCCTAGTCTGTACAGAGGTCCGGACCTTGCAAGAGCCTGTGCATTGGCCAGCCCCTAGTCTGTACAGAGGTCCGGACCTTGCAAGAGCCTGTGCATTGGCCAGCCCCTAGTCTGTACAGGTGTTAGGCACACAGTTAACCCCCTAATTGCCCTCCTGATCACTCCTGTCACCTAGCCAGTGTCATTAGTACAGTGTACAGTGTTATCACTGACCACTAGAGTTGGGCGAAAATTGAGTCATCAGGTATCACCGACCCAGCATACACTGGTCAGTAATGTCACACAGGGGTGGGGCCAGCAGGTGACATTACCAGGTGGTCCCGCCCCTAACCTATTTTAGGAACAGTCACCCGGCGGAGCAGGCATTCCGCGGTCTGCTTTACTCAAGGGCGAAGTGGTTTTATTTCTTCTTTTTTGGGTCTGGCGGTGTGTGTGTGCATTGGCCAGCCCCTAGTCTGTACAGAGGTCCGGACCTTGCAAGAGCCTGTGCATTGGCCAGCCCCTAGTCTGTACAGAGGTCCGGACCTTACAAGACCCTGAGCATTAACCAGCCCCAAGTCTGTACAGAGGTCTGGACCTTGCAAGAGCTTGTGCATTGGCCAGCCCCTAGTCTGTACAGAGGTCCGGACCTTGCAAGAGCTTGTGCATTGGCCAGCCCCCCCTAGTCTGTACAGAGGTCCGGACCTTGCAAGAGCCTGTGCATTGGCCAGCCCCTAGTCTGTACAGAGGTCCGGACCTTGCAAGAGCCTGTGCATTGGCCAGCCCCTAGTCTTTACAGAGATCCGGACCTTGCAAGAGCCTGTGCATTGGCCAGCCCCTAGTCTGTACAGAGGTCCGGACCTTACAAGACCCTGAGCATTAACCAGCCCCTAGTCTGTACAGAGGTTCGGACCTTACAAGACCCTGAGCATTAACCAGCCCCAAATCTGTACAGAGGTCTGGACCTTGCAAGACCCTGAGCATTAATCAGCCCCTAGTCTGTACAGAGGTCGTGACCTTGCAAGACCCTGAGCATTAACCAGCCCCAAGTCTGTACAGAGGTCCAGACCTTGCAAGACCCAAGTCTGTACAGACCTTTTTCACAAAATAAAAACAATTGTTGTAACAGCTTTAACGGTGTTCGCTGGGTTTTGGCTTTAATTTGTTGCTAACTTAAAAACTATTTAGAGCTTTATGTCCTTCTAAGATCACTCTGTCCACAGGGTGAGAATGCCGGTGTTCCGTGAGAATTACCTACCCGTGAGAAAAACCTACCCCTCGTCACTTCCGGTGCTCGGCACTGTATGTAACGCAGCGGTTACATTAAAACAGCTGTGCTGAAATACGAGTCATCTCCGCTCCTGTGCCTGCCACTTCCCTGATCTCGGATAGTAAATATAAAAGGGGCGGCGGCTGTGTGAAAACATAAATCACGGAGCCGAGAGCCACTTTTATATTTACTTGCCGAGAGCAGGGAAGTGACAGGGACAGGAGCGGAGATGACTCGTATTTCAGCACAGCTGTTTTATGTAACCGCCGCGTCGGTAGCTTTTTTTCACGGTACACCGTGATCGTTTCATACTAGTGCGCATGCGCACTAGTAAGCTCCTCAGTTCTTCCATTAGGTATCTGGGGCTGTGAGCATGCGCACTGCTGCGCTGCTCAGCTGTTTCTGACCGGAAGTGACGAGGGTAGGTTTTTCTCACGGGGTAGGTAATTCTCACGTTACACCGGCTACTGCACAATTTTTACCTCTTGTCCTCGGTTCCCTGCTGCCATTTCCTGTCCTATTCACCTACATGCTCACCTTTCCTCTGCGCTTCTTATCATTTCCTTCGCTTTCTCAGGCTCAGTCCTAAGATAGATCTGGAACGTGGACAAGGTCTGAATAAAACCCAGCAGCCATGCCAATGGCATTTGTATCTTAGTCACAACACTTTCTATCCTGTAAAAGGAAAATATCACTGAGTTATGAAGAGGTAAAAAAAAAACCAACACACACATACTCTTTACATTCCTATTCCTCATATCACATATATAAGGTATCGCCGTGGATGTGGGAGTGAGAGCAATAATTGTGGACCATAATCCACATTTAACTCTAAATTGATAACCTGAAAAGGCTTTTAAAGCATTATCTATGGACAAGTATAGATACTGAAGTTTGTCCCCACTACAGAGGTGTGCACAATTTTAAAATTTTGTTTGGTATCCATTTACTCGACACAAGTCAATCTTTTCTTTTTTACAAAGCAATTGGGTATTATATTGTGTGTGCACTACAATGTATGCAAATGTAAGTTTTCCTGAACATTTGCATTTGCTGTGCAACATAAAAAAAGTTGCACCAGTTAGGCCTTCTCCATGGCCTCTGCTTTCAGAAATGATAACGTTTGGAGGTTCTAAATCACTTTTTAGCAGTGCTGATTTTAACATGTATGTAAGAAGTGTCAGAATTGCCCTAGACAGCAAGCATTTAAAGGGCCGGAGGGAGGCGGTGACAAGAGGTTATAACATATCAGATGATTGATATATATATAAAGGTAGTCAGACCTTCTTTTGTCGGGGTAAGAGATGGCTTCATATATTTCCTTGTATCCAGTGTTGACGTGATGATACTTCTCATGCTGATATGGGGCCAGGTTATTTTCCACCTGGAATAGAAGTGAAATCTTTGTCCTTACACATGGAGACAACGGTTGTATTTTTCAATAAATATTTCCTTCATAACTGACCTACATTAAAAAGAGGGTTCACTTTACAACCCAACGAAACCTCTAGTTTGAATCAAGTGAATAAATTCCGGGTGAATAAATCCATATTCCAAGCATTACACAAATACAGTTCTACCTCTAACCAATTCTCCATATTGAAATGTAGTGACTATGGCACTTTTCCACTGCAAGTACCGGCTCGGCTCCACTCTGCCCTGCTTGGCTCGGTTTGGTTTTCCACTGCATGGTACGGTGTTGGAACAGATCGGTATGGTTTGGTACGGTTTGCTTTTCCACTAAAGTAGTACTAAAGTAAGTGGGTGGGATAACAACGATTCTCTGACCAATCAGTGGCTAGTAGTGACAGTCAAGGCTGCATGCAAAGGATTGTGGGATAAGATACCAGTACGGCCCTCTTGGAACCACAACCGAGGTGGTACTGTTTAAGCGAGCCGTAAAGTTCCATGTAGTGGAAAAGCTCCGCCGCACCGTACCGAACCGTTCCTACACTGTACCATGTGGTACCATGCAGTGGAAAAGCACAAAAGCGAGCCGAACCGTTTGGTTCCATGCAGTGGAAAAGCAACAAAAGTTTTTTTCCCTGTTGGCCTATAACAAAATGAATATGGTATGCCATACATTTTAAATCATCTCCATTAAATTCAGTCTGGAGGGCTTAGGACATCTAGTGGTAGAATGGGATCCCTGCGGGGTACAGCGCCGAAGAGGAGACAAGCTTTGCAAACAGAGCTGCTTTTTTAATAATTGTACATTTACTGCTGGTGGGCGGCATACTAAGGTATTGCATTGTACGTTGCGGTGTACTTCCTGGTTTAGAAGCGCATGCGCCTCCTGCTGACCTGTGATGTGATTGGACACAGCACAAGTTTGTCAGCAGGTTACAGTCAATTATTTTGGCTGTATACCTGCTGATTGTCTGTGGCCAATCACAGCAATGATCTGATCTGTGTGTTTGTACACACAGGCTGTGGCTGGATTTCTCCCTGCCATTCAGAACTGAAAGCAAGGAGAGAGACCCCAACCAGATCTATAAGTAAAAGCAGCACACTCACTAGTATACATGTGTTATGCACACAGTTAACCCCCTAATTGCCCTCCTGATCACTCCTGTCACCTAGCCAGTGTCATTAGTACAGTGTACAGTGTTATCACTGACCACTAGAGTTGGGCGAAAATTGAGTCATCAGGTATCACCGACCCAGCATACACTGGTCAGTAATGTCACACAGGGGTGGGGCCAGCAGGTGACATTACCAGGTGGTCCCGCCCCTAACCTATTTTAGGAACAGTCACCCGGCGGAGCAGGCATTCCGCGGTCTGCTTTACTCAAGGGCGAAGTGGTTTTATTTCTTCTTTTTTGGGTCTGGCGGTGTGTGGGGGGGCATGGTGATTGACCATGGATCTACATCAGGGGACATTATGAAAAAAAAAATGTCCCCTGATGTAGATCCATGGTCAATTACAATGCCCCCACACACCAGTGGACCCAAAAAAAGAAGGAAGAAAAAAAAAAAAAACCACACAGGCTCGCTCTTCCCCCTCCACCCCCGATGTTGAGCACTCGCTCGTCCCCCTCCTTTCCTAGGCCTGCCAAGCTGCATGCTCGGATAAGGTTCTGGATTTTGGCGGGGGGATCCTACGCTTTTTTTTTTTTTAAATTTCTGTATTTAAAATGTCTTTCCCCTTTGGCAGAAATGTCAGCTTTGCTACAGCAGGTTCTATACATGGTACAGATCCGCCACTTTACAGGCAGACTAAGGGGACCCCCCCTGGCACTATATTCAACCACTTATGGACCGAAAGGATTTGCCATCTTAATGACCAGGCCATTTTTTTGTGATTCGGCACTGTGCTACTTTAACTGACAACTGCGTGGTCGTGCGAAATAAAATGGACGTCCTTTTTTTCCCCCCACAAACAGGGCCTTTTGGTGGTATTTGATCACCTCTGCGGTTTTTTGATTATGCGCTATAAACAAAAAAAGCGACAATTTTGAAAAAAAAAAAACAGTATTTTTCTACTTTCTGCTATATAACATTCCCAATAAAAAAAATAAAAAAAAAATTTTCTTCATCATTTTTGGCCAATTTGTATTTTGCCACATATTTTTGGTAAAAAAATTCCAATAAGTGTATTTTGATTGGTCTGCGCAAAAGTTATTGCGTCTTCAAACTAGGGGAAAGATTTATGTAAGTTTTATGTATTTACTTTAACTAGTAATGGCGGCGATCTGCGATTTTTAGCAGGATTGCAACATGGCTGCGGACAGATCGGACCCCTAACTGACATTTTTGACACTTTTGGGGGGGGGGGGGGGGGGCAGTGACATTACTACATTAATCAGTGGTAAAAATATGCACTGTAACTGTAATAATGACACTGGCAGGGAAAGGGTTAACACGAGGGGCGATCAAAGGGTTAAATGTTTACCTAGGGGGTGATTCTAACTGTGGGGGGGCCAGACTCGGTTGTTGGAAACAGGGCTCCTTTGCTCCGAAATAACAGGAACACAGGAGCCCTGTTTTAATCAGTGTCAGAGGGGCGGTGTGCCGTGTTTACAACGGCACACCGCCTACTGTCAGTCCCTGCAGCGATCGCAGAGTTCCCGGCAGCCATCGTGGCAGCCGCACCCGTTGCTTAGCTGCAGGGCTAGAGAGCGGGGGCGCGCCCAAGACCCACACCCGCGAGAAGACGTACCCATACGGCGGTTTACACAGGACAGCCAGCCTGCTGCAGTATATCTGCGGCGGCTGGTCTTTAAGTGGTTAAAGGAATTTTTTAACCACTTGCTGACTGCCTAACGACTATTTACGTCGGCAGTCAGCCCCTCACAGGCAAAGCGACGTAGATCTACGTCGCTAGCCTGTAAGGGTGTGGGGAGCGAGTGCGCGCAGCCGGAGGCGTGCTCCCGCTCGGTCACGGACCCCCCCGCGCATGAGCCTGACGAACCCGATGTCTGCCGGGCACTCGAAATCGTCCGTGCCAGCGGGAGAAAGGCAGACGACTAGTGTAAACAAAGCCGCCTGTCATTCTCCTCTGTGTAAGAACGCTGATCAAACGGTTCTACTATGTAGGACCGTTGATCACTGTTCTTACACACACAGCCACAGCCAATCACAGATAGAAGCACGCCCCTAGGACACACTTAACCCCTCCCTCTCCAATAGAGTTAACTCCTTTACTGCCAGTGTCATTTTTACAGTAACAGCGCATATATATATAGCACTGATTACTGTAGTAATGTCACTGGTAACCCCAAAAGTGTAAAAAATGTCAGTCAAGGGTCCGATCTGTCTGCCCCAATGTCGCAGTCCCGCAAAAAAAAAAAAAAAAAAAAAAAAAAAAAAAAAAAAAAAAAAATCGCAGATCGCCGCCATTACGCGTTAAAAAAAAAAACACCAATAATGACAAAAATCTTTCCCTTTGTTAGTAAACGCAATAACTTGCGCAAAAACCAATCAAAATACGCTTTTTGCGATTTTTTTTTACCAAACATAGGTAGCAGAAAACAAATTGGCCGAAAATGTTAAAAAATTTAGATTTTTACATTTTTTTGGGGGAATTTCATATAAAAAAATGTGAAAAATATTGTTATTTTTGCAAAATTGACGCTTTTTTTTTGTTTATAGCGCATGATCAAAAAAAAAAAAAAAATCGCACAGGTGATCAAATACCACCAAAAGAAAGCTCTGTTTGTGAGAAAAAAAGGACGTCAAATTCGTTTAGGTACAGCTTCACACGACTGAGCAATTGTCCGTTAAAGTCACGCAGTGCCGAATCGCAAAATAGGCCCTGGTCAGGAAGGGGGTAAAATCTTCCGGGGCTTAAGTGGTTAAAATTTTACATTAAAATCACTGCTCCTTTAAAAACAATCTTTTTTCTTCATTGGTACATGTCTCCCAGGGCAGTACCCGGGCCCCCATACCCTTTTTATGGCCATTAACTTGCATATAAGGCTTCAAAATGAGGACTTGATTTTTCAAATTCGGGTCACATGAGACTTCCATGAGGTTCGGGTCCGAACGTTTGCTATGTTCTGGAGTTATACAGTGGAACACCCTCCAGTTCGGTTCACGGCAGAAGTGTCACTAGTGACATCAGTCTCAGTTATTGTCCCTCCCAGCCAGTGTACAGTACGTTAGAGCTAGATTGTCTGCCACACCATCACAGTCACACTATAAGTTGCTAATTACCACCATCTACTATATTATCAGATGGTGGCAGCTCTTGCTCTGAATATGCTGTGATCTAAATCAGTATACTGTATAACCATTTGAAGTATTAAACAAATAACAAATGACTATGCTTATACAGTGTAACAAAACCTTCCGGAGGGCAAGTGGTTGGTGTCGGTTCACACTAGGGCGACACGACTTCGGGGTGACTAATGCCGTCGCCTGTGCACCGCGACTTTGGCGCGGCTTGCAACGACTTCACATAATAGAAGTCAATGCAAGTCGCTCTGACTTTGCAAAAAAAAGGTGCAGGAACCTTTTTCTAAGTCGGAGCGACTTTAGTCACTCCTATTAGAATGGTTCCATTGCACAGCACGGTCCGCTACTTGTCAGGCGACCAAGTCGCCTGACAAGTCGGAACAGTGTGAACCGGCACTTAAAACACTGACTGACCGTTTCCATTAAAAAGAAAAATGTATGGAGTTAGGATTTAAGTATCACTGTGTCTATATATTCACAATTATCAGATTAAATATTACTCACTGTGCAGAGTAATCTATTTAAAGACAACACCGGACTCTCAGCTAGTGAATTAAAAGTAATCATTTACACTTACCTCCTGATTAAAAGAGAAGTATGGGCAAAGCTTATTTGGCCACACTTCGCTTGCGGATGACAAAAGTGCACTTACTTTTGTCCTTCTGTGACCCAGAGTCAGCTGACAGTGGGCTATTGCAGAGCCACTCCAGGCTCTGGAAGGATCCATCTAGTTGCCTGATGGTAGCTGGCTCCCCTTCTCAGCCCGCAACTGAGAGTCCAAGCCAGCAGCTCCCGCCCCATCTCAAGCTCGATGCTCCAGTGAGCGCTGGAGGAGCAAAGCTGAGAGGGGTGACTGACAGCAGTGCCGACGTTCTGTCGAATACTGCAGAGCATCAGACAATACCCCCTGACGATCTGCGCAGTACCCACCGTCACTCCAGCTGATCGGCAGATCAGCTTGCAGGATGTCAACACTGCGCATGCATAAATCATCTGGGGCATTATCCGATGATCAGAAAAGTGCGGAGGCAGAATCCTCCACCTACTGGACCGGTCACCACTACATGGTCACCTCTTGTGCAAGGAACGCTGCCCCTCTCTCTATTCTATAGATCAGCCTTTTTCAACCAGGATGCCTTAAGGGTTCTTCAGGGGTGCCTTGGAAAAATGCCTAAAAATTTACCAAAAATTGTATACAAACTGGTGTGTGGATGAAGTCAGCCTTTTTACACTGAACAAAATTATAAACGCAACACTTTTATTTTTGGCCATATTTTTCATGAGCTGAACTCAAAGATCTAAGACTTTTTCTATGTACACAAAAGGCCGATTTCTCTCAAATGTTTTTCACAAATCTGTCTAAATCTGTGTTAGTGATCACTTCTCCTTTGCTGAGATAATCCATCCACCTCACAGGTGTGGCATATCAAGATGCTGATTAGACAGCATGATTATTGCACAGGTGTGCCTTAGGTTGGCCACAATAAAAGGCCACTCTAAGGCTCGGTTCACACTGGTGGGATGCGGGATTGCTGCAAATATGCAGCGTGTTCCCGCATCGCATCCGCACATCTGGCAGTTCACACTGCCATATGCGATACACAGGGGGTGTCAATTAAAAGTTAACGACACCCCCAGTTTGATTGCATATCGCAGTGCCACAGATGTTGCCAGTTTTGAGGAAGCGTGCAATTGGCATGCTGACTGCAGGAGTGTCCACCAGAGCTGTTGCCCATGAATTGCACGTCCATTCCTCTACCTTAAGCCATCTCCAAAGGCGTTTCAGAGAATTTGGCGGTACATCCAACCGGCCTCACAACCACAGACCACGTGTAACCACACCAGCCCAGGACCTCCACATCCAGCATCTTCACCTCCAAGATCATCTGAGACCAGCCACCGGACAGCTGCTGCAACAATCGCTTTGCATAACCAAAGAATTTCTGCACAAACTGTCAGAAACCGTCTCAGGGAAGCTCATCTGCATGCTCGTCGTCATCATCGGGAGCTGACTGCAGTTCGTGGTCGTAACAGACTTTGAGTGGGCAAATGCTCACATTCAATGCCATCTGGCACTTTGGAGAGGTGTTCTTTTCACTGTACAGGGCTGATGGCAGCATGTATTTCATTGTGTGGATGAGCGGTTTGCTGATGTCAACGTTGTGGATGAAGTGGCCCATGGTGGCGGTGGGGTTATGGTATGGGCAGGCATATGTTCTGGACAACGAACACACGTGCATTTTATTGATTTACTGAGATACTGTGACGAGATCCTGAGGCCCATTGTTGTGCCATTCATCCATGACCATCACCTCATGTTACAGCATGATAATGCAGGGCCCCATGTTGCAAGGATCTGTACACAATTCCTGGAAGCTGAAAACATCCCAGTTCTTGCATGGCCAGCACACTCACCGGACATGTCACCCATTGAGCATGTTTGGGATGCTCTGGATCGGCGTATATGACAGCGTGTTCCAGGTCCTGCCAATATCCAGCAACTTCGCACAGCCATTGAAGAGGAGTGGATCAACATTCCACAGGCCACAATCACCAACCTGATCAACTCTATGTGAAGATGTGTTGCACTGTGTGAGGCACATGGTGGTCACACCAGATACTGACTGGCTTTCGGACCCCTCCCAGATACTGACTGGTTTTCAGTGCATCAGTGGTGGCTGGTGCTCAAAATTGGGGGGGGAATGTAATAGGCATTGACTTTGAGGTCACAAAAGTGTAAAAGGGGCCTTCAGTAATCAAGGTATAGTGTGCCCCAATCAATGCAGAGTGACCAGCGTGCCCCCTTCAATGCGGAGTGACCAGCGTGCCCCCTTCAATGCGGAGTGACCAGCGTGCCCCCTTCAATGCAGAGTGACCAGCGTGCCCCCTTCAATGCAGAGTGACCAGCGTGCCCCCTTCAATGCAGAGTGACCAGCGTGCCCCCTTCAATGCAGAGAGACCAGTGTGCCCCCTTCAATGCAGAGAGACCAGCGTGCCCCCTTAAATGCAGAGAGACCAGCGTGCCCCCTTCAGTGCAGAGTGACCAGCGTGCCCCCTTCAGTGCAGAGTGACCAGCGTGCCCCCTTCAGTGCAGAGTGACCAGCGGGCCCCCTTCAATGCAGAGTGACCAGCGGGCCCCCTTCAATGCAGAGTGACCAGTGCACTTACCCGATTTGCAGCGGCGCCTTCTCCTCAGTCCCCCGCATCTCCGAGTCGTCCCGCCTCGTCCTCCCGCCTCCTCCTCGGCCAATGGCATGGGTTCGCCTTTCGGCCAATCACAATTCGCTTCCTGATTGGCCAGGAGGAGGATCCGTCTGACAATAGCGAATTTTCATTCGCTATTGTCACACAAATGGGTGGGCTAGGGTGCAGTGCTCTGCGCCCCGGGCCCACCCTTTTCTGAAGCCTTTTAGAGCCTCTGGCGTCCGGCACCCCACATGTAGATTAGGGGGCCGGACGCATGGATGGGGGGGGGCGGCGCTCCTGCGCCCCCAACGCACCAGCCGCCACTGTTTAGTATCCCAGTTACCCCCAGAGTGCTTGTCATTGTTAAAGCAGGGGAGTGCAGGTGCCTACTTTATAAACCTATATATTCTATCATGCCAGGCTTACTTATCGCTCATAAAGACAACAGCAATATCTCAGACAAGGCAGTATGTAAGACAAGGATAACACAAAGCTATTCAGTACTTACATCTGCAAAGACCTCAGTCATCTGTTCTGAGCTCTCCTTGTAGTGAACTTTCATACAGGGGAGGTAGGAGAAGAAAGCAAGGCAGCCTCCTGGCTTTAAGATTCGATCGACCTGAAATGATGACATCTACCCTTATATCAGCAAAACTGAACAGAATGAAGTACATAATATCTAAAGAAAAACAAAAAAAGTGTACAATCTAGCATATAGAGTTCAGGGGTTGGGGAAATAAAACATATAGCACACAGTGCATAGAGTGCAGTGGTTTGATGAAAGTATTAAATAGCACAATAGGCAGAGTGCAACAGTTTGGTATATGTAATATAGAGTGCAGTATACAGAGTGCAGCAGTTCAATGTACAGTATCTCACAAAAGTGAGTACACCCCTCACATTTTTGTAAATATTTTATTCTATCTTTTCATGTGACAACACTGGAGAAATTACACTTTGCTACAATGTAAAGTAGTGAGTGTACAGCTTGTATAACAGTGTAAATTTGCCGTCCCCTCAAAATAACACACAGCCAATAATGTCTAAACCACTGGCAACAAAAGTGAGTACACCCCTAAGTGAAAATGTCCAAATTGGGCCCAAGGTGTCAATATTTTGTGTGGCCACCATTATTTTCCAGCACTACCTTAACCCTCTCGGGCATGGAGTTCACCAGAGCTTAACAGGTTGTCACTGGAGTCCTCTTCCACTCCTCCATGACGACCTCACGGAGCTGGTGGATGTTAGAGACCTTGCGCTCTTCTTCCTTCCGTTTGATGATGCCCCACAGATGATCAATAGGGTTTAGGTCTGGAGACATGCTTGGATGGTCCATCACCTTTACCCTCAGCTTCTTTAGCAAGGCAGTGGTCATCTTGGAGGTGTGTTTGGGGTCGTTATGTTGGAATACTGCCCTGCAGCCCAGTCTCTGAAGGGAGGGGATCATGCTCCGCTTCAGTATGTCACATTACATGTTCACATTCAATGAACCCTTTCCCTCGATGAACTGTAGCTCCCCATTGTCAGCAAAACTCATACAGCTCCAGACCATGACACTCCCACCACCATGCTTGACTGTAGGTAAGACACACTTGTCTTTGTACTCCTCACCTGGTTGCAGTCACACACGCTTGACACCATCTGAACCAAATAAGTTTATCTTGTTCTCATCAGACCACAGGACATGGTTCCAGTAATCCATGTCCTTAGTCTGCTTGTCTTCAGCAAACTGTTTGCGGGCTTTCTTGTGCATCATCTTTAGAAGAGGCTTCCTTCTGGGATGACAGCCATGCAGACCAATTTGATGCAGTGTGCGGCGTATGGTCTGAGCACTGACAGGCTGACCCCCCACCCTTTCAAACTCTGCATCAATGCTGGCAGCACTCATACATCTATTTCCCAAAGACAACCTCTGGATATGACGCCGAGCACGGCACTCGACTTCTTTGGTCGACCATGGCGAGGCCTTTTTCTGAGTGGAACCTGTCCTGGTAAACCGCTGTTTGGTCTTGGCCACTGTGCTGCAGCTCAGTTTCAGGGACTTGGCAATCTTCTTATAGCCTAGGCCATCTATGTAGAGCAACAATTCTTTTTTTCAGATCCTCAGAGAGTTCTTTGCCATGAGGTGCCATGTTGAACTTCCAGTGACCAGTATGAGAGAGTGAGAGCGATAACACCAAATTTAGCACACCTGCTCCCCATTCACACCTGAGACCTTGTAACACTAATGAGTCACATGACACAGGGGAGGGGGGAAACTGGCTAATTGGGCCCAATTTTGACATTTTCACTTAGGGGTGTACTCACTTTTGTTGCCAGCAGTTTAGACATTAATGGCTGTGTGTTGAGTTTATTTTTTTTGTGGGAAAAGCAAATTTACACTGTTATACAAGCTGTACACTCACTACTTTACATTGTAGCAAAGTGTCATTTCTTCAGTGTTGTCACATGAAAAGATATAATAAAATATTTACAAAAATGTGAGGGGTGTACTTACTTTTCTGAGATACTGTATGTAATGTATAGCACAGTATACAGATTGCAGCAAATGGGTGTATGTATGGGATAGCCATAAGCATGTGCAGGGGATGTGCCAGCCCAGGTGTACCCAGACTTGTATAAAGTACTCGAAATTTCTACTTGAGTAAAAGTACAAGTGCTCGATCAAAAAGTGACTTGAGTAGAAGTGGAAGTGCTCGCAGAAAAAGTTACTTAAGTAGAAGTACTAAAGTATTCAACATTTTTTTTACTTAAGTATTGCAAGTAGTTTTTTCAAAAAATTTGCTACTTAAGTACTAAAAGTAAAAAGTACCAGTAGTTTTGAAAAAAAATTTCTACTCAAGTACTGAAAGTAGAAGTACAAGTACTGTGTTATGTAGTTATTAAAGAAAGAAGTCAAAAGTTTGAACATCATATTGTTTTTTATTATTTCAAATGATTTATTCAAATGATTAACCTGTGTTTGTCAGTAGTTTCTTGATGCACTTTAAGCGCTGTAGCACCATTTATTTGTTTGTTTCATATTTTCTTTTTATTGGAAAGATTTGGTATAGCAGCTTTTATTATACACAGCCTTTATTTTCGTATGCGCTGATTTACAAATGACATTATACACATTTTTTTGAACTTCATGAAACCTGCCATCTACTGTTCTGGCAGTGGTAATTTTTTTAAAAGTAACGAGTAACTATGCAGCACAAAAAAAAAATACTTGAGTAGAAGTATCGAAATCATCGAAAAAATGTAGTGAAGTAAAAGTAGAAGTAGGAGAAAAAAATTCTACTCTAGGAAAGTACAGATACCGCATTTCGGTACTTAAGTAGTTGTACTTCGTTACTATACATCTCTGGGTGTACCCTAATCACTATGTGCAGTGCCGATTCTCTCTACTTGCTCTTTGTGTCCATTCATAACTGAAGAAGAGTAAACTGTGTTTGTGAATGAACAGGAAGCCTCTCAGCCAGGGCCGTCTTTAATATGGATTGGGCCCTGGGCAAACATTTTCTTGCCCCCCCCCCCCCCCCCCACAGCAATTTTCATGCATAGTGTCCCTTTACAAATCACAACACCCCATTACAATGCAGCCATTTTCACGTCATAGTGCCTCTTTACACATCACAGTGCCCCATTATTTTGCAGCCATTTTCAGGTCATAGTGCCCCTTTACAAATCACAGTACCCCTTATCATATTAAAACACCCCATTACATTGCAGCCATTTTCACATCAATTTGTAGTGCGGTATGACTTAAACCTGCAGGGGGACCAGTTTTTTTATTTGTAAATTACTTTACTACTGCTTTAGGCCTGATTTACATGTATGCGGGTTGGCGGCCCACATTTTAGAAGGGCACAACATCCTATTCATTTGAATGGGCTGATATGCCTGCGTTTCCCGTAGAAAAAAGGTCCATGCAGCATTTTAAAATTTCAGTGTCCTTGAAATCCATCCTGCTTTTGCACCATGCGACTTACCTGCAGTTCCCTCACTGGCAAGCTTTCTGCGTTTTTAGGTATGTGGGCCATGCATTTAAAAACACAGTCAGTTTGCATGACACAGTTAACGCAAATGCACTGTGTTTTTAAATGCATGGCCCACATACCTAAAAATGCAGCGAGCTTGCCAGTGAAGAAACTGCAGGTAAGTCGCATGGTGCATGATGCCACTGAAATTTTAAAATGCTGCATGCACCTTTTTGTTCTGTGGGAAAGCAGCTCATTCAAATGAATAGGATGCTGTGCCTTTGAAAATGTGGGCCCCCAACCTGCATACATGTGAATCAGGCCTAAAGTAGGCCCATCAAGCAGTGTCTGGTCTGGTGGTGGCCCAGAGCCATGCAGCGTGCTCTCTAATAAATAAATCCTTTAATCCTGGAATGGTCAGGATTTAGTTGCTAACTGGATTAAATGCTGTCATGTGCATTACCCCCCCAACAGCCAATTAAATAACCTGAAGACCAGCACTCAGAAGCAGATGCAGGCACAGGACCAGTGAAAAAGTATGGAGACTTTAGTTCTGCACTGATGTGCGTTTATTTGGATGGGCAGCCAAATACACCAAAAAAGGTGCATGCACTATTTTTTGTAACTCGGCAATACACTGCAATGTATTATTGTGCGCTGCAACGCACCTGCCAGGGGCGTAACTACAGGGGTTGCAATTGCTACCGGGCCCCATGCTCCAGGGGGCCCGGTAGCAAACCAGTGGGTGAACTTCCAGGATCTCAAAGGTCACACTTGCGACTGGGCCCTGGCATTGCACCACTGTGGGGAGGCCCCAAGATTGCAGGAAGGGGGCCCACTGCAGAACTTGTGAAAGGATCCTGCTGCGGGACCATAATAAAAGGCCATGCAACGAGAGAGTAAAGAGTCCCAGGATTAGTGGGAAGAGCCCCGGGCTTGAAGGGAAGGGCCCCGGCCAGGGGTCTGGGGGGCCCTTCATGGTTTCTTGCAGCGGGGCCCTGAAGGTTCTAGTCACGCCTCTGGCACCTGCATTGATAAGGTGCACTGGAGCGCCATTAACATGTGCATGCACAGCTCAGTGTACACTTCTACAGAACGCTGCAAGCAGGCATTTGGGTTTATATTCATTTATATTGCAGACAATGCATGTCTCTTCTGTAATAGGGAGCCTGCCTGCCTAGCTGCTGGTTTTTCTTTTTAAACTTTAGTTCCACTTTAAGAATGAATGGCACCGGAGTGCAACAACACACATTTCTGTGGAAACCTGAAGAGGATTTCCTTTATTTGAAGAGATTTCATGTCACTTCCTGCTGCTTTTACAGGACAGGAAATGTGAGGAAATCTCCCCAATGGGAGAAAAACACCCGACAGGCCATTTCCCCCTTCATTACTCCATCCAAAGAGAAATAATCAAGGCTTTGGGGAATAGTTATATATTATTAATGAATATTGGGTGGGGTAACTTTTACCACAGGCTTAGTACATAGCTGCCCTCCCCACCCCACTGACGAGCAGTTACATACTGGTGTGTGAGTGTATTGTGTGCACAGGAAAAGTCATTCCTCTCATACCGGGCCTCTTTGATTTCAGCTTCTCTATCCTCCTTCAGGAGCTCTAGATGGGTTTTAATAAACTCCTCCATGCCAGCCCAGCACACTATTCTCTCAGGGAGCCGTCTGCCTGCATCTTCTTGTCCACTTAGACATGGTCCATGACACTTCCTGTGTAAGAGGAACTGCCTGTCTGTGCCATGTTTCCGGGGGTCGGTGTTTCAAGTCCTGCCCAGCTCCGCTCTGCCCAGTTCAGTGGCTGCGTGACATCACAGGACAGGAGCACTCTGCACACGATTAACGGCAAGGGGCGGGGCCAGAGCGTCGCTCCTTGCTAGAGAGCAATGATTCATTCAGCACACACAGTGCGGGCCCGGGGGCGCCGATGCCAGGCCCGGCCGGATGTCGGCTTCTGTGCACATTATAAAGTGACTGTCAAGACGCAACGGACCGGTAGATTTACAGCGGTCATCGCCGATGGGGCTCCCGATTTGTGGCTTAAGGAGCAGCTCTGCCTTGGACCCCTAAAGATTGACAGGGCCCTGGGCAGCTGCCCCTTTTGCCCTGCGGTAAAGACGGCCCTGCTCTCAGCACAGAGCACTTCCCATTCATTCACTGTCCAGTGCAGCTGAGGCTGCAGAGAAAGGCATGTGTGTTTGAGCTTTGGGGGTGTGCACTCTAATGCAATAGGCTGCGCACACCTATGCGTATAGCACAGGGTACAGGGTGTAGCAGTATGGTGTATGTATTGTATAGCACAGTTTACATAATACAGAAATTTGGTGTATGCATTGCACAGTGAACAGATTGCAGTTTTCCCCTGTATGCAACATACAGAACATACTGTACATATAGCACTTTAAGCTATGCAAGTTAAATCATAATGTACAAGTTATTTAACACACACAATGTATACATTGTGCATCTGTCTCAGGGGTCCAGATTATGTTAACATGCAGCACAGTGCACAGTGTACAGAATGCAGCGATCAGTAGATTGTAATTAACAGCACATTTTATAGGATCCAGCATCCCAAAAAACTGAAGCAAGAAGACTGAATTTGTTTTTACCTCTTTTAGAAACTTCTCAATGTCAAACCAATGGGCAGCAGCGCTCGCTGTCAGTAGATCAATAGAGGCGTCACCCACCGGCACCTCTTCAGCTGGAAAGGCACTGCAGAAACAACTCTAATTAGTGACACCATTTGGTAAGATTTAAAGCCTGACTCTGTATGCTGAGCTTCTGGCTTCCCTGACCCATCCATGACGCAAATGACACAAGGGGCTGGTCTTTTTTTTTTTTTTTATAAAAGATTCACTGGGAAATTCACCCAACGAATCCCTTACTTTTATTCACCCAAGTGACATACAATGGCTTTCACCTGGCAAGCCTCAGTCACATTCACCCGGTTTACATTAGAATGAATGCATACCAGGCCAATCCTCCGATATAATGAAGCCGGCTACTCGGTAACATCCTTACTTCGGCTGAAATGCGTTAGCATGTTTCTGCTGCATCTTAATGTAGCCAATAAAGAATTGTTCCAATGGATGTTAACGAGTATCTGGCTTCATTGTATCAGAGAATTATTATAAAATATTGTGAAGGCGCCAAACCCCCAAAAAAATGGATATATACCTTATATAACTGCTGCTCCTTTAAATGTGAGTGAACACCTACATACATAAGTGAACAATGTGGGGAATGAAGGCGCGGTTTGTAAACTGGATATGTGCTAGAAATGAAAAAAAGTGAATAATAAATATAGGAATGAATAATATATATGTGTAATTATATATATATATATTATATATATATATATATATATAACAATGGATCGATAGGTGTAGCAAATAAAAAACGTCATAAATCATATGCGTGATGTATTGCTGTTAACTAAAAATGTGCTGAAAAACACATAAACAATCTATATAAAAAATTAAATAGATAAATATGTATGTACAATACATTCAGCAATTCATAAGAATAAATAAATGTAGCATATACAGTAAAACCTAGGATTGCGAGCATAATTCGTTCCGGAACCATGCTTGTAATCCAAAGCACTCTTATATCAAAGCAAATTTCCCCATAAGAAATAATGGAAACTCAGATGATTCGTTCCACAAATAAGTCCTTCAGTTTATAGCCCATATAAAAAGATTATAGCATTGCCATAGGTTGCATAAAATGTTCATCCACAAATAGCCGCTTTCATAAGGGGATTAGAAGCAAAATCCAGCAGGACCTACAGAGTATAAAAGAGAAGAGAGGCGCCTCTAAGTGTAGCAATAGGGTTCCATTTAATGAAGGTACAACATTTAGCAACTCACATGGTTGATGAATAAAACAGGCACATCTAAGTATGCAGGCATCCGGGGTAAAGCTGTCCACATAAACTATCTTCTGCACCGCCGGCTGCCAGTCTGTAATCCTGACCGGGAAGACCACCCTGCAGTAAAGAGATCTGAAAGCGAGGGGCAGCATGGAAGAGATGACGTAGATGGCGGTGAGGAAGACGGTCTATGTGGACAGCTTTACCCCGGATGCCTGCATCCTTAGATGTGCCTGTTCCAATCATCAACCATGTGAGTTGCTAAATGTTGTACCTTCATTAAATGGGAACCATATTGCTACACTTAGAGGCGCCTCTCTTCTCTTTGATACTTAGCTGTGACTTGAGGCTACTTGTATATCAAGACATCGCTTGTATATCAAGACATCGCTTGTATATCAAGTCAAAATTTATTTGAAAATTTTGCTTGTCTTGCAAAGCGCTCTTAAACCAAGTTACTCTCAAACCAAGGTTTTACTGTGTATATATATATATATATATATATATATATATATATATATATATATATATATATATATATATATATATACATACATACACACACACACACACACACATATACGTATATATATATAAATAAATCAACATAAACCATGTGCATGATATGCAGCTCTCATATCCTTTTACCCCATAAAGAAGGTAGTGGAAGCCTTTTTCACCCTGTGGGTAAATGGATAATGATCTATGCTCACCAGAAGGATTCAGGCCACCAGGACCTATATCGCTTTTAGAATGGATGGATGCTCCGTCCACAATCACAGAGTTCATGTATAAGTGTAGCAGTTTTTCAGACCTTATGCCTGATGTGGGTCTGCCATTGTTACCGGTGACACCTCCAACACATTTGAGTTGTGAACCCAGGTGTGAGAACTGAGACAATGACCATTCCGGCATCTTTGGTTTGTTTTGTTTTATTGTATTTAGGGGATGAGAGAAGAGAATGAGTGGGATACTACACTTTGGGACACTTGAAGAAAAATGCTTGTTGGCGCTGTCTTGATGCCAGCTGAATGCCGACCAGCGCTTCCTGACGCTTAAAGATACTGCAGTACTGAAACTGTGCTGGACCCTCGACTTTAACTCAGAAGATCCAGGACTGTAGAACACTTGACTCCTGATACTGCTTTAGCTCAAAAGTCACTGAACAGCTCCCTCCAGCCCTGCACTAGCTGAGGTAGCTCTGTGTAGATACTTGTGCTGCTGTAACTCTTAACCTTGTATACTTCCCACTGTACACTGACTCTTCAGGGCCCAAACTACAGGCGCCCCCTTTAACAGTTCAGGGTCCTCTACCTAGGTGGGGAGACTCCCCTCTCAGTAACCACACCTGGGAGACATGACAGTCCAGCTGAAATCATGGCCCTGCTGTTAAGCAGCCAAGGCCCACTATACTTTACCTAGCTCAGTGGCGGCTGGTGCTCAAAATTTTTTTTTGGGGGGGGGGGGGGGTGCGCAAGAAAAAAAAATGTAATAGGTATTGCTTCGCGGCAATAACGCAGTAAAAAATTGCGTGAGTTTGAGGTCATGGTACAGGCATGTCTCAGATGATGGTAGAGGCATGGCACAGGTCATGGTACAGGCATGGCACAGGTCATGGTACGGGCACGGCACAGGTCATGGTACGGGCACGGCACAGGTCATGGTACGGGCACGGCACAGGTCATGGTACGGGCACGGCACAGGTCATGGTACGGGCACGGCACAGGTCATGGTACAGGCATGGCACAGGTCATGGTACGGGCACGGCCCAGGTCATGGTACGGGCACGGCCCAGGTCATGGTACAGGAGATGGTATAGGCATGGCACAGGTCATGGTATAGGCATGGCACAGGTCATGGTATAGGCATGGCACAGGTCATGGTATAGCATATCACGTTACCTGTGTACAGTGTAATTGGCCTGGCCTGCACTGTCTTATATTGTGTACACTGCTAAGCAGGCTGCTGGCCTGGCACTATATATTTATTAATAGTAAATGGCACACAGCGGCCTGGTATAAGATGGTTCCCAAGTTGGGAACCATCTTATACCAGGCCGCTGTGTGCCATTTACTATTAATAAATATATAGTGCCAGCCAGGCCAGCGGCCTGCTTAGCAGTGTACACAATATAAGACATTGCAGGCCAGGCCAATTACACTGTACACAGGTAAAGTGCTATGCTAAGTTAGCATACCAGTACTTTACCTGATGTACAATGTAATTGGCCTGGCCTGCACTGTCTTATATTGTGTACACTCACTTCTAAGCAGACTGCTGGCCTGAAACTATATATTTATTAATAGTAAATGGCACACAGCGGCCTGGTATAAGATGGTTCCCAATCCTCCCAACACATCATGGTTCTGTTGGCTAGCATCTATCCTCCAGGAGACTGACTGGCTGGCTGCTGCTGGATTGAAGAGAGAGGACTCGGAGGAAGAAGAGGTGTCCTGGCTGCCCAGCTGGCCTGGTCAGACTCAGTCAGGCAGACTCTGACTGAGTCTGCAAAGTTCCCCACCGGACGGACACGAGTCCGCAGTCTGTAACGCTCTGGGTTTTAGCTCAAGGATACTGGATTTGCAGCTGCAGAATTCCACTCAGTAGTCTTGTAGAGATCTTGTTAAATCACCTGATCCAACTCTCTTGACTCATCATAGTGGTTCAGCCTGATTCAGTATGCACATATACAAACACTCAGATAATGATGTTGCAGGAGTGATAGTAATTATGCAAGTAGCAGTGAGATGTTACACTGAAGGTATAGGCTCTGAGGAGTGATAGTAGATGTTGATAAGCACTCAGATAGTGATGTTACAGGAATGATAGTAGATGTTGATAGATAGCAATCACAAGAGCTAGCAATCTAGTATAATCAATTGGTGATAGATAATAGCAAGCAAGATATACAGGTGTTGCTAAGCTTAGTTCGGTAATGCAGGTTGTAACAAATAATAGGCACAAGAGCTAGCGATCTAGGTTTAGAAATGCAGATGGTAGATACAGGAGAGCATGTATCCTAGAGCTAAAACCCAGAGCGTTACAGATTGCACGAACCTGAAAAAAAATGGATCCAGCAGATATGGCCACTCAAGTCAAGCATTTAACCCAAAAAGTGGAGGCACTTGTACACACAGTCTCTAAGGTACAAAAAGAGAACCACACCCTAACACAGCTTACTGCTGCCCAACCCCCAGAACCCTATGTCCTGTTACCTGATAGATTTGATGGTTCCCGTTCCGCATTTTCAACTTTCCGGATGGATTGTGAGGTCCTGTTTGTTCTTAAGCCCAGGACCTACTACAATGATTTCATCAAGGTTCATTCTGCTATTAATTTGCTTTCCGGAAAGATGAAAACATGGGCATACAAAAACCTGCAGGAGAAAAGTCCTATCTTGGACAATTGGGAGTCATTTTTAGCTGCAATGGACTCTCAATGTTTTTCCTCCCAGAAAGTTACTGCCAAGCCTGCTCCAGTTTCCCGCAGACCCCGGGTACCTAGAGAAAAAAGAAAACCATATGAATATAATGGCTCTGCCTGGTCACGGTACAAGCCTGCCTTTAACAGTCAGCCTTGTCACCCTGACACCTCCAATAAGTCCTGATCCTTCAGAGGAGGAAGAAGAGCCTATGGAGATCGGTGCTGTGCATACCAGGCTGTCTTTAAAAAAAAAAAGACCATAGGAGAAACTGCGGCCTTTGTTTCTATTGTGGAGAGGGGGGACATTTTATTACATTTTGCCCAACTCGTCCATCTAGGCCTAAGGCTCTCCCAGTGGGGACCATGCAGATCCGTCCTGTTTTCCCAGTAAAACAGCCTGGAACCTGCCAAGGTTGTTGTCAGCCCTGTCCACGTTCTGTGTCTAAAAAGGGCACCCAGACTTTGGCAATTGTTGAACCCAATGACCTTGGGGAAGCCCCTCCTTCAGCTCCAGTGAACTCTGTACCTCGTTCTAAAAACCCTCCTGTACCTCTTTCTAAAGAAATTCCTGTTTTGATAAGCACCCTTATTGCTTCCAATCAAAATAATGAAGTTCTTACACCTGACTGCACACACGCTTCTAATGGCACAGTGGTACGTAAGGAGGATCTGAAATTGTTCGAAGAAGCATTGAAAGCTATGACTACTACTGATGTTCATGCGTCCGGATTTACTCGGGGGTCCTATAGCAGACACCCTAAAAACCAGCTTTAGAGGCCTTCTGGAGCCGGCCTTACGGGGGGGGGGGGGTACTGTAAGATCCTGGTACTCTCAGTGCCTTTCTATCACCTCACTTCCGGGTTGCGTTCCACCACTCAGGTAGGTGGAACGCATATAGGTGTGTATTCCTTTAACAGGGCTGACATCATCATCAGGCGCCGCACTGAGTGGCTATTTCAACTGACGGTCTGCACTCACACATTGTTTGTGCAACCGCTCCTGATACCTGCCTAACCTGACGCTGCCGAATCTTCCAGCTACATACCCTATACCTGAATTGACCGGAGCCTCGCTACCTTGTCCTACACTCCCTCACTACTGGCTATTGATAAGTACCCCACAGGGGACCCCCTCTTATCAACAACACTTGCTAACTAATACCTGCATTACAGAACTGTTGCTAGCTCTAGGATACATGCTCTCTAGTATCTATCACCTGCATTACTAAACTAGATTGCTAGCTCTTGTGCCTACTGCTTACTAAACCCTGCATTCCTGAACTAGATTGCTAGCTCTTGTGTCTACTGCTATCTGTTACCCTTCAACTCTGTTTGTGCATACCTCTGAACACCACATCGGTTACCAGCCTATCCGATTCTCACATCGGTTACCAGCCTATCCGATTCCCACATCGGTTACCAGCCTATCCGATTCCCACATCGGTTACCAGCCTATCCGATTCCCACATCGGTTACCAGCCTATCCGATTCTCACATCGGTTACCAGCCTATCCGATTCCCACATCGGTTACCAGCCTATCCGATTCCCACATCGGTTACCAGCCTATCCGATTCCCACATTGGTTACCAGCCTATCCGATTCCCACATCGGTTACCAGCCTATCCGATTCTCACATCGGTTACCAGCCCTATCCGATTCTCACATCGGTTACCAGCCTAGCTGATTCTCACATCAGTTACCAGCCCTATCCGATTCTTACATCGGTTACCAGCTATATCCGATTCTCGCATCAGTTACCAACCTACCTCCACACACCTACAAAGAGACTAACATACCTGTGTTATCCATTGTAACTATTACTTCTACCTATCATCATCTACTATCACTCCTGCAACATCACTATCTGAGTGCTTATCATCATCTACTGTCACTCTTCAAAGCCTATACCTTCAGTGTATCATTTCACTGCTACTTGCATAATTACCTATCACTCCTGCAACATCATTAACTGAGTGTTTGTGTATGTGCATACTGAATCAGGCTGAACCACTGTGATGAGTCAAGAGTGTTGGATCAGGTGATTTAACATATCTCTACAAGACTACTGAGTGGAATTCTGCAGCTGTAGATCCAGCCCCATTGAACTAAGAACCCAGAGCGTTACACAGTCCCGCTGCCCGCACACAGGAGAGAGAGGAGGGAGGCACTGAGTCTGAGGCATCACTTCACTTACCTCTGTCACGACGACCGTACCGAATCGACTCACACTGCCTGGTGCCTGGCGGTGTGCTGCTGCTGATACTGACGGCCGGCACTACGAGCGACCTCTTCTCTTCTTCCTCCTCGATCACGCGCGCTGGCCCGCTGCTCCTCCTCTGAGTCCGTCTGACGGTGGGCGGGAAGGTGATGACGTGACTGACGCATGCACCGCCCCCACGCAACGTCACCCGGGATGTCCTCCTGTATGATTGGTCCAGGCTGGAGTCTGGACCAATCACAGCCAGGACAGCACTACAGTGGGGAGTGTCGGGGCGCATTGCTCTGCGCCCTGATGACCCCCAGAAGGCCGCCAATCGGCGCCTCTGCCTGGCGCACGTGGGGTGCAAAACCCCACCCCCCTCCATAGACCGTAGTAGGTCCGGCGCCCCTAGTGGGCTGCAAATGTTACATTTTTTTTAATTTCTTTTTTTTTCTTTGGCACAGATTTGGGGGGGGCGGCACCCCTGCGCCCCCTATGAACCGGCCGCCACTGGTCCTCAGCCCCTTCCCTCGTTATAGCAGTGTCCTCAGACCCCTCCCCCATTATAGCAGTGTCCTCAGCCCCCTCCCCCTTTATAGCAGTGTCCTCAGCCCCCCTCCCCCATTATAGCAGTGTCCTCAACCCCCCCCCCCCACTTTATAGCAGTATTCTCAGCCCCCTTCCCTTTCATAGGGGCATCCTACCTTACATGGGGCAGGTTTGGATGAGGGCAGGAGCTGTCCAGCTTTTCTTGTTAACAGGATGATTATTGGTTGCTAAGACCACCCAGCATCCTAGCAATCAATCACTAGCTTTCAGCTCCTGCCCTCTGTCCAGAACGGCCACCTCTCCTGTAGCTCTAGCAGAAAACAAATTGGCCAAAAATGTAAAAAAAAATTGATTTTTACATTTTTTGGGGAATTTCATGTAAAAAAATGTTAAAAATATTTTTGCAAAATTTCGCTCTTTTATTGTTTATAGCGCATGATCAAAAAAAAAAAAAAAAAAAAAAATCGCACAGGTGATCAAATACCACCAAAAGAAAGCTCTGTTTGTGGGAAAAAAAGGACGCCAATTTCATTTGGGTACAGCGTCGCAACACCGCGCAATTGTCCGTTAAAGTCACGCAGTGCCGAATCGCAAAATAGGCCCTGGTCAGGAAAGGAGTAAAATCTTCCGGGCTTAAGTGGTTAAACAAGATGTACATAATCTGAGTCACAGGGTGACTAATTCTGAGCAGTGTGTCAGTGATTTGGAGGACACTGCTCGCCCCCTGCAGGCTACAGTTGCTGATTTATGTAAAGATCAGGATAAACTGTGGATAAACTGACTGATTTAGAGCAGGGCCGTAGATAATTTTTTGTCCTGGGGGGGGTTCAGCAGCAGGTACCAAGGGGTGAAAAGTCTATGGAGCATGGCTCCATAGACCCACACAGCACGGGAGCGAGCATGCACTGTGTGCCCCCATAGCAAGCAGCTTTCTATGGTGGCACACAGACAAGAGGAGGATCAGGGCCACTCTGTGCAAAACCATTACACAGAGCAGGTGAATATAACATGTTTGTTATTTTAGTAACACTTTAATCTTAATGGCACCTCAACGCACTGTAACACACACTGCACTATGCGGTTTCTCTGCGGCTGTGGTTTTAGAAAAGTTGCAGGGACCATTTCCAGCAGGTACAGCAGCCCATTCCCAAGCAAACACAGGCCACACCACATGCATAGGTGTGAATCTAGCCTTAGCCTTGGTTCACGCTATGAGTCACACAGGAACTACATCAAATTTGTGTGCAATTCACATGAGATTCAGTGCGGTGTGATTTAAGCCCATTCATTTGGAATGGGCTCAGATTGCACCGCATTACACCATAGTCGTGCATGCACCAATTTTGGGAACACACCACACCTGGATCACATGGTCATTTTGTATCATCAGATCTGCGGCAGGCAAACGCACTGCATTTGTGACCTGTGTTTGAGGTGTCGTTAAGATTGCACTCACACCCGCTGTAGATCGCAACAGCAGTGCAATTTGAATGCGGTACAGGACCAGGGCCATCTTTAATATTGATTGGACCCTGGACAAACATTTTTCAGCCCCCCTCGTGCACATTATGACTGCTCACTGATTGGTTGCTGGAGGTTACAGCACATCATTACTGCTCACTGACTGGTTGCAAGAGGTTACTGCATGATATTACTGTTCACTCATTGGTTTCTAGAGGTTACTGCACATCATCTCCTCACTGCCAGCACACCATGGTATGGGGAGGTGGGGGGACTCACCAATAGACTGAAAACTCATAGCACTTGTTATTAGCAATGAGCAGAGCACACACAGAAATGAAGGTAGGGACTGCAGTATGTGTGAAAGAGGCCGTCATGGTGAAAAGTCCAGAAAAGCTTCTTCTGACTCTCATGCACTCCATTTATAGTGTGGATATAAAGCTTGGTTTGAGATTGCATCCCAGTGATGGTCAACTGATGAGGTTTTCAGGGCCTCAACTGCAGCCCCTGCCACACCAAAGGGTTGTGCATATCAATTTAGTGCCAGACATACTACAGGAGATGGTCAGAGAATGAAGACATACTACAGGAGATGGTCAGAGACTGCAGACATACTACAGAAGATGGTCAGAGACTGCAGACATACTACAGAAGATGGTCAGAGACTGCAGACATACTACAGAAGATGGTCAGAGACTGCAGACATACTACAGGAGATGGTCAGAGACTGCAGACATACTACAGGAGATGGTCAGAGACTTGAGGTATACTACAGGAGATGGTCAGATACTGCAGACATACTGGAAGAGAGGGTCAGAGACTGCAGACGTACTACGGGAGATGGTCAGAGACTGCAGATGTACTACAGGAGATGGTCAGAGACTGCAGACATACTACAGGAGATGGTCAGAGACTGCAGACATACTACAGGAGATGGTCAGATACTTGAGGTATACTACAGGAGATGGTCAGATACTGCAGACATACTGGAAGAGAGGGTCAGAGACTGCAGACGTACTACGGGAGATGGTCAGAGACTGCAGATGTACTACAGGAGATGGTCAGAGACTGCAGGCATACTACAGGAGATGGTCAGAGACTGCCAACATACTGGAAGAGAGAGTCAGAGGCTGCAGACATAGTACAGGAGATGGTCAGAGACTGCAGACATAGTACAAGAGATGGTCAGGGACTGCACTGCTCCATGTACTGTCTGATCTCCAATCCCTGTAAATTTTCTGCTGAACACTCACAATGATCCTTCCTGATCACCATAAAAGGTGCTATCAGTGCCCCCACACCACACGTCATTTACTTACTGTGTGACATGGACAATGAGGACAGGTCCCAAACTTTTAGCATGGGCTGTACAGAAGAGGGAGGAACAGTCCCTCCCTCTCCTCCCCACTGATCACAGCTCTGGTTGTTAGGGGGCTGATTGATCGTTTGTTAAGCGGATAAGAAGGATATGTCAGGCAGTGCTTGGTTGGGACTTGGGAGAGATGACGGAGCACCAAGCCGGGAGATTTAAGATGAGGTTAGAGAGAGCCAGGCACGCATCCTCCCAGGCCTGCCCTGCCACTCGACAGCTCAAGTCCAACTTTGCCCCATTAGCATTTGGTGTCATCTTTTTTACAGGCAGTGCAGGCTCAAGGGGCAGCTGCTTTGTGCCCCACAACAAGGACTGGGGCTGAGTCCAGGGCAGCTGCCCTTTTTGCCCTGCGTTAAAGGCAGCCTTGTGCAGGACACATGTTGCAGGTTTTCTGCATCACATCCTAGTGCTAACCGAGGCTTATTAATGCCTTTATAACACAATCAAAAAAGGGCTTGCCTGTGATCTGTTAGCCGGGAATCCAGCACAGCCTGGCCGTAACAGAGTGACATGAGTGCCTGTGCTAGTGTGCCTTACACCCAACCTGCTGCATTCACTCCACTCGCCATACTGACTGCTTTGCTGCCTGTTGAAGTGGTGCTGGTGCCATGAGAGGCAGCAGAGGCACTTTTCATTTTGGCAGGATGCTCTGGGGGGGGGGTTTGAACACCCCAAACCCCCCCCCCCCTTATCTACGTCCCTGCCGGGTTACCATAGCAAAGAGCAGAATAAAGCTGATCCGGACTTTGTTCGGCTCTCTGATCAGCCTGCAGAAGCCTGGTGGGATGGCGGATCCCAATAAAGCCGTGGAAGGCAGTGGGAGAGGAAGAGATGTCCCCTGCCGCTGCTTGTAAAAGCAATCCAGCAGCTTGTTAGTCTCTAGGATTGCTTTTACAAGAGACCCAGCTCTAAATAAACGTAAAAAAACTGCCGCTACAGGCATCATCCTGGTACAACCACTTAAAGTCCAGCTATGTTCGGGTAATTGAATGGTCGGCAAGTGATGCTTGGAATGAACATAGGTCTAAACTCACAAAAAATGTTAAAAAATAAAGTGCAGACCCCATGCACCCCTATCAGTCCTCAGTCTCCTGTGCTTTTATTCTAAACACAGGACATCCCCCAACATCACCTTTGTACTTCACCATTGCACTGCTGCTGCTTTCCTCGCATTTTAAACAGATCATACCAAGTGCAGACAGTAGGGGGAGAACAATGTATAGCTCTTTCCATATTGCCAGCAGTGTGTGTTTTCTTTCTTCTACCTCCTTGGAGAGGTGGATGAGTCCGGCTCGGGGTTCCTGGACCCCACACTGTGCTGTATGTATGTATGCTGTGCTGGGAAGAGGGGTGCAGTACAATGGGGGACTGACCGATAAGTAATGATGATAATTGTACATTAATGGATTCCATTTAGCAATCTCAGTAACTAACAATGGTATATGGAGAAGGCAGTGTCAGGTCTCTCATTAACTTTATGCCCGGTCCAAAGTTCACCAAAGTTCTATAGGAGGAAGGCGGGTAATGGTCCACCGGCGTCACGACTTAATGAGTGTTTATTGTACTGCAGGCTGAGACAGCGAGTGATCTCTGAACACCGCCATCGCAGGTGAGTTCACATTCATTCGTATAGAAGCGTATGTTCTGGGGGGGAGTAGGAGAGGATTCAGATCCCTACTGGGGCTCTAGCCTTCCCTGTACCACTAAAGACAAGCATTTGTATTTCTGGCTGGGTTGTGGCTCAAGAGTTCCCCTCACTTCCTGTCTGATGAAATGTTGTCACATGATCAAGAAGTGAGGAGAAATCTCCTTTTTGGAGCCCCAGATACACCTGCTGTGCCCGTTATGAGAGGTCCTCACCATCCCTGTGCTAAGTTCCCAGGTCTGTTCACCTGCTGTGCCCATTATGAGGTGTTCCCACCAACCCTGTGCTAAGTTCCCAGGTCTGTACGCCTGCTGTGCCCATTATGAGGGGTCCTCACCATCCCTGTGCTGAGTTCCCGGGTCTGTACACCTGCTGTGCTCATTATGGGAGTTCCCACCATCCCTGCGCTGAGTTCCTGGGTCTGTACACCTGATGTGCCCATTATGAGGGGTTCCCACCATCCCTGTGCTGGGTTCCCGGGTCTGTACACCTGCTGTGCCCATTATGAGGGGTTCCCACCAACCCTGTGCTAAGTTCCCAGGTCTGTACACCTGCTGTGCCCATTATGGGAGTTCCCACCATCCCTGTATATGTAAATAATGACAGGAGATGTTTTTAGAAGTCCTTTATTAAAAATCATCCTCTGGTCTTCTTCCTCTGTTCTTCTCCCCTCTGGTCTTCCCAACTCTGGTCTTCCCAACTCTGGTCTTCCCAACTCTGGTCTTCCCAACTCTGGTCTTCCCAACTCTGGTCTTCCCAACTCTGGTCTTCATTCCTCCGGTCCTCCTCGGATGATGTCTCCGGTGATTATGCCGACTCCGGTCTATGCAGCTTGTTATATAGCCATTAGGGGCGTGGCCTCCCGGTGACCTCACAGATGACATAAGGGGGCGGGGTCTCCGGGTGAAGTATAAATTTATGGTTTGCGCCAAGCATGTTTGAATCAAACAAGCCTTGAGTCACGGGGTGGCCTCATGAGGGCAGCTTAGCATCAGATAACTTCTCCGGGAACTCCGCTATACATCAATCTCCCCCAGGTGGCAAGTTTGCTAGCCAGAGGAGATTGGTGTACAGGAGTTATTTGATGACATGTGACATTGTCCTCATGAGGCCACCCCATGACTGAGAGCTTGTGTGATCTATATACAAGTGAGTGTATTTACTTTGTAGCAATAAAAACTTTGCTTCGGAGAGCTCGGTGTTTCATTTTTTTCTCCATGAGTCAGAGCAGCTTGCATCCACCACCTGAGGGAAGAAAGCCGTGTCCCGGCTATAAAGGGAGTTGTGCGTTTTGGACATTTTCACATAAAGCTCATATTAATAAGGTGAGGGAGTGCCCATAAGAGTTTGGTTTGGCTTTAACATGCTGAATGTCTTCTGTGTGTAATTGGGTAATGTACATATTCACATTCATATATTTGACTCCCATTTCTATAGGCAGCAGAAATTAATGTAAGCCATAAACATGTACTTCTAGTTTTGGATGGATTGAGAGAGGATTCAAATTCCAGGAAGTATGGGGAAATCTTTCTAATGAAGCCCTGGATTGCATCAAAAACATAAGAGGTTCTAATCTGGATTGAGTTCCCTCGGTCTGCACAACTGCTGTGCCCATTATGAGGGGTTCCACCATCTCTGTGCTGAGTTCCCGGGTCTGTACACCTGCTGTGCCCATTATGAGGGGTTCCCACCATCCCTGCGCTGAGTTCCTGGGTCTGTATACCTGCTGTGCTCATTATGAGGAGTTCCCACCATCCCTGCGCTGAGTTCCTGGGTCTGTACACCTGCTGTGCCCATTATGAGGGGTTATATACGTCACTTGCCTGTCACTTGCTTGGGAGCCAATAGCAGGCGAGCGCGTGCCCGCGGAGGCGCGCTCCCGCCCCGGCTCGTTCCCCAGCAAGTCCGTGCGTGTGACCGGCGGACATCCACCGGTCACTCGCCGATTGTCGGTGCAGAGGGAGAAAGGCAGGCGGCTGATGTAAACAAGCCGCCTGTCATTCTCCCCTGTGTAGAAACAGTGATCATACGGTTCTACTATGTAGGACCGTTGATCACTGTTCCTACACTTCAAGCCACAGCCAATCACAGTAAGAATCACGCCCCTAGAGACACACACCACCCCTCCCTCTCAAATAAAGTTAACCCCTTCACTACCAGTGTCATTTTGCAGTAACAGTGCATATGTATAGCACTGATTACTGCAGTAATGTCACTGGTAACTCCAAAAGTGTCAAAAATGTCAGTCAAGAGTCCGATCTGTCCGCCGCAATGTCGCAGTACTGCAAAAAAAAAAAAACGCAGATCACCGCTATTACACATTAAAAAAAAAACACCAAAAATGACAAAAATCTTTCCCTTAGTTAGTAAACGCAATAACTTTTGCGCAAACCAATAAAAATACGCTTTTTGTGATTTTTTTTTACCAAACATATGTAGCAGAAAACAAATTGGCCAAAAATGTTAAAAAATTTTGATTTTTAAATTTTTTTGGGGGAATTTCATATAAAAAAAATGTGAAAAATTTTGTTGTTTTTGCAAAATTTACGCTCTTTTTTTGTTTATAGCGCAAAAAGTTAAAATCGCACAGGTGATCAAATACCACCAAAAGAAAGCTCTGTTTGTGGGGAAAAAAAGGACGTCAAATTCGTTTAGGTACAGTGTTGCGCGACCGCGCAATTGTCCGTTAAAATCACGCAGTAAAAAAATCGCAAAAAACCCCCTGGTCAGGAAGGGGGTAAAATCTTCCGGGGCTTAAGTGGTTAAATGCAAAACAGTGCATTTTTTGGTTCAATAGACTTCAATGGAGGAGCCGCAGAAAAGAATGTAGTGCATTTTTGGCACATTTTGTGTTTTTTAATCTACCCAACAATAAATTGGCCAAAAAAAAAAAAAAAGCATAAAAAAACATGAAAAACCCATCAAAAATGCTAGTGTGAAAATGCAAAACACACCGGAAAAAGCACTGCAGAAACAAATCGAAAGAAAACGGCATAGGTGTGAATCAAGCCTAAAAGAGAGGGTCAAGTGATACATAAGGTAATTACTGGGGGATGAGCTGATTGCGCTATAAACAAAAAAAGAGCGACAATTCTGGGAAAAAAAATCTATATTTTTCACATTCTGCCATATGACACCCCCCCCCTGACCAAAAAAAAAAAAATTAAAAATCTAATTTTTTTAACATTTTAGGCCAATTTGTTTTCTGCTAAATATTTTTGGTAAAAGAAATCGCAAGAAGCGTATTTTGATTGGTTTGTGCAAAAGTTATTGCGTCTACTAACTATGGGAAAGATTTATGTAATTTTAATACTTTTTTTTGTTTTTTTTACTAGTAATGGCGGCGATCTGTGATTTTTTGCGGGACTGCAACATTGCGGTGGACAGATCGGACCCCTGATTTTTGAAACTTTTGGGGGGACCAGTGACATTACTACAGTAATCAGTGCTAAAAATATGCACTGTTACTCTAATCTAGACACTGGCAGGGAAGGGGTTAACCCCGTGGGTGATCGGGGGTTAAATGTGAGCCTAGGGGAGTGATTCTAACTGTGGGGGGGGGCGTGGCTTCTGAAATGACCATAGAGACATGTGATCCTATATAGAAGGATCACAGGGGCTTTATGATCATTCCAGGGAGAAGAACGGTCAGATGTGTTTACAACAGCCGTCCGTCCTCTCTTAGTGGGGAGCGATCGCGGGTGTCAGGACTCAGGAGGCAATCAGAGCCACCTGACCTGTGCATCAGCTTCCCCGCTGACGAGCGGGGGTGGGAGCTCGCTGCCGGCGGCGCACGCTCGCCCTCTAGCCTCCTGCGAGCGAGCACCGTTACGGCAATTCACGCAGGAGCGGCTGCCCGCCGCAGTACATCTGCGGCGGGCGGGCGTAAACAGGTTAAAGTCCCATGACCATTAAAATGTGTTCATACTTTTCTACACAGTATCTTCTGCTTATGCCTATCTTCCCATCATATTCTCAGTTTGAATTGTTCAGGTTTAGTACAGGTTTACTATCATCTTGTCTATGCAGGTTAAAGTGACAGCATATCTGCAAAGACACCCTCCCAACCCACACACACTACCCATAAGGTTCCTTTTGCAAAGGATTTTTTTTCTGTTTTATCATTCTAGGTGATAATCTGAGTCCAAAATGGCGACACAGCTGTTTGAAGGAAAGGAGCATGCGTCAGATTACCAAAAATTCAGATCTAAGCCGTCACAAGAGATAATAGACCTTATCTTCAGTTACCTGGAGGAAAGGGTGAGTGAGAACTTCAGCCTGGTTTATTCCCAGCTTCAACAATAGAAAGCAAATAACATTTTTAATAGAATTCCTTTGCTTATATAAGCAGAGCTTCCTAATTAGTTCATTAACCACTTCAGCTCTGGAAGGTTTTACCCCCTTAATGACCAGGCCATATTTTGCGATTCGGCACTGCGTTGCTTTAACTAACAATTACGTGGTCGTGCGATGCTGTACCCAAATACAATCAATGTCCTTTTCCTCCCCACAAATAGAGCTTTCTTTTGGTGGTATTTGATCACCTGTGCAGTTTTTAGATTTTGCGCTATAAATAAAAGAATAGCGACAATTTTGGAAAAAAAAAAAAAAAAAAAAACAATATTTTTTTGCTTTCTGCTATAAAGCATACCCAATAAAAAAACATTTAAAAAATCTAACTTTTTTTTATCAGTTTAGGCCAAATTGTATTCTGCTACATATTTTTGGTAAAAAAAAAAAAAAAATCCCAAAAAGCGTATATGAATTGTTTTGTGCAAAAGTTATCACGTTTACAAACTAATGCCCTGTACACACTATCAGATTATCTGAAGACTTTTGTCTTCAGATTTACCTTTTCTATGTAGTGCAAGGGCCTGCCGGATTGCATACAAATTGAAAGTGTTTAGGTTTGACCTCATATTATATGGTTTTGGTAAATCTGCAGACAAAAGTCTTCAGATAATCTGATAGTGTGTACAGGGCATTAGGGATAGATTTATGGACTTTTTATTTATTTTTTTTATTACTAATGGTGGCGACAAGCGAGTTTTATCGGGATTGTGACATTGCGGCGGACAGATCAGACCCCTAACTGAGATTTTTTGGGGACCAGTGACATTAATACAGTAATCAGTGCTAAATAATTTGCACTGTTACTGTATAAATGACACCGGCAGGGAAGGGGTTAACACTGGGGGTGATCAAGGGGTTAAATGTGTTTTCACTATATGCGCTTATTAACTGTGTGGGGGGATGGGTTGGACAGAGGCAGAGAGAGATTTGTGAGTCAGCTTAGCTGAATCACCGGATCTTTCCCTGCCTCTCTGACAGAAGAGCCGCCTGCTTTGTTTACATAGGCAGGCAACTCTTCTGTCATTCTAGCCAAAGATTGTGGGAGGCCGGGGGCAATCGAGCCCGCTCCTCCTGCAGTCTGCTTCGCGCTGTGTCTAATCACAGCGGGAGCAAGTAACATTGTTTATAAACATTGATCAGAGGAGATAGAGAGATAGAAAGTAACATTGTTTATAAACATTGATCAGACAGGAGATAGAGAGATAGAGAGCCGGTCCACACTAGCGCGACTTGTCAGACGACTTGTCAGCCTGACAAGTCGCGCTCCCTCGCGGTCCATCGACCGCTACAGGACCCGTTCTAATAGGAGCGACACAAGTCGCTCCGACTTAGAAAAAGGGTCCTGTACTACTTCGGGGCGACCTCGGAGCGACTTGCATAGACTTCCATTATGTGAAGTCCTTGCAAGTCGCTCCGAAGTCGTGGTGCATAGGAATGCACAAGTCGCCCCTGAAGTAGTAAGGAGTCGTGTCGCCTTAGTGTGAACCGACTCAGAAAGTAACATTGTTTATAAACATTGATCAGACAGGAGATAGAAAGATAGAAAGTAAAATTGTTTATAAACATTGATCAGACAGGAGATAGAAAGATACAAAGTAACATTGTTTATAAACACTGATCAGACAGGAGATAGAGAGAAAGAAAGTAACATTGTTTATAAACATTGTTAAGACAGGAGATGGAGATATACAAAGTAACATTGTTTATAAACATTGATCAGACAGGAGATGAGGGATACAAAGAAACATTGTTTATAAACATTGATCAGATGAGAGATAGAGAGATACAAATTAACATTGTTTATAAACATTGATCAGAGGAGAGATAGAGAGAGATACTAAGTAACATTGTTTATAAACATTGATCAGAGGAGAGATAGAGAGAGATACTAAGTAACATTGTTTATAAACATTGATCAGACAGGAGAAAGAGATACAAAGTAACATTGTTTATAAACATTGATCAGACAGGAGAAAGAGATACAAAAGTAACATTGTTTATAAAATCCCAAAGTGCCCCCCCCCCGTGTTGAGTGCATGTGGCCTAGTATGGTTCAGGAGGGGGGGGGGCAGGTGCTTTCATCCCCCCTCCCTTTCCTGGCATGGGGTTCTCCTTAAAATTCATACAAGACCTAAAGATCTGGTATCGATTTTGAGGGGGAGGAGGGACCTCACACCATTTTTTTTGTAAATTTGGGGTGGAAATCTATACCAGACCCAAGTAGCACTCATCTCAAGTCGGATCCTGTTCATTAAAGTCAGATTGATGTCGGACTAAAGTCACAGGGAAGGTCAGATCAGAAGTCGTGTGACTTTCATGTCGGAGCATTGTGAACATGGCCAGAGAGATACAAAGCAACTCTGTTTATAAACATTGCTCAGATGTAAGACAGAGAGATACAAAGTAACAAAGGAGATAGAAAGTAATATTCTTTATAAACATTGATAAAAAGTAACATTGTAACTTTTTTATCTACTCTGTTTTGTTAATCTGCAGATCAAAGGCCACCTGTCTGCATATGATGTCAACTAAGGCCCCATGTAAATGGGGCCATTAGTGATTGCTTGGGGGAACTCAGCGGGGGTTCCCTGCAATTAGCTGCGGGCAGGAAGCCCCATTGAATGTCCAACTTCTAGAAACCTGAAAATTGTCCTTTGCAGTGGGGCTGCACCCCTCCTGAAAGGGTTAAGTGCTTTTTTTAAGTTGAGGTGGCACAGAAAAGTAGATTTACTTACCTGCTGTCCTGGCAGCTAAACTGAATACAACACCAGGGTCTGTCTGAAATATTATAAAGATGTTTTTGTCTTCCTAGTTACCCAAAGCATATGGATTAGCTGTGGACGTTGGCTGTGGATCGGGGCAGAGTACAAGAATTTTCTCTCCGTACTTTGAGAAAGTCCTCGGAACCGACATCAGTGAGGCTCAGATAGCAGAGGCCAAGAAAGCCCCGGGGTCACCCAATGTCACATACAGGTGGGGACATTCTAACTGTGTTTCACTAGTTACACTCAGGGGACAACCCCATTCATGTATTCCCTTTACTGTTGGGGACAGACCTCTTTAGACTAGAAAAAGTCTACCAATGGTGCTGCAATGGTTATGTGGTTGGCAAGGCTGGGTAAGCAGTAGAGACATCTGCCTTGGGTGCTTTAGCATAAGGTGGCATAAAAAGGGCAGGACCTGCAACCTATGCTGCCAAAGTAATGTATACCTCATGGGGAGGTCAACTTCAGCCATTTTGCCTTAGGTGCTAAGGGACCTTGTCCAGCCAGGGATTGCTGGTGTGAGCATTAGTCATTTACATTGTTGATATGGGTATTAGATAACTATGTTGTTGGTGTGAGCATTAGTTAGTTATGTTGTTGGGGTGAACATTAGTTAGTTATGTTGTTGTGGTGAGCATTAGTTAGCTTTAGCTATATTGCTGGTGTGAACGTTAGTTCGTTGTGTTGTTAGGGTGAACATTAGTTATGTTGGTGTGAGCATTAGTTATTTATGTTGTTGGGGTGAGCATTAGTTATTTATGTTGTTGGGGTGAGCATTAGTTAGTTGTGTTGTTAGGGGTGTACATTAGTTAGTTACAGTGTGTTGGTGTGAACATTAATTAGTTATATTGTTGGTATGGGCATTAGTGAGTTATATTGTTGGTATGGGCATTAGTGAGTTATATTGTTGGTATGGGCATTATTGAGTTATATTGTTGGTATGGGCATTAGTGAGTTATATTGTTGGTATGGGCATTAGTTAGTTATATTGTTGGTATTGGCATTAGTGAGTTATATTGTTGGTATGGGCATTAGTGAGTTATATTGTTGGTATGGGCATTATTGAGTTATATTGTTGGTATGGGCATTAATGAGTTATATTGTTGGTATGGGCATTAGTTAGTTATGTTGTTGGTGTGAGCATTAGTTAGTTATATTGTTGGTATGGGCATTAGTGAGTTATATTGTTGGTATGGGCTTTAGTGAGTTATATTGTTGGTATGGGAATTAGTTAGTTATATTGTTGGTGTGAATATTAATTAGTTATATTGCTGGTATGGGCATTAGTTAGCTATGTTGTTGGTATGGGCATTAGTGAGTTATATTGTTGGTATGGGCATTAGTGAGTTATATTGTTGGTATTGGAATTAGTGAGTTATATTGTTGGTATGGGCATTAGTTAGTTATATTGTTGGTATGGGCATTAGTGAGTTATATTGTTGGTATGGACATTAGTGAGTTATATTGTTGGTATGGGCATTAGTGAGTTATATCGTTGGTATGGACATTAGTGAGTTATATTGTTGGTATGGGCATTAGTGAGTTATATTGTTGGTATGAGCATTAGTGAGTTATATTGTTGGTATGGGAATTAGTTAGTTATGTTGCTGGGGTGAGCATTAGTTAGTTATATTGTTGGGGTGAACATTAATTAGTTAGGTTGTTGGTATGGGCATTGGTTAATCATGTTGTTGGGGGTGAACTGTTATGCTGTTGGTTCAAAATGTCCTGTCCCTTTCCTGGCACTCCCTCCAAGGCACATGGACCCTCATTTTTTAGGAGAATCCCTCACAAAATATCCATCCATGTGGGCTTGTATCAAAATAGCAGTGGGGATAGGGGGGGTATCTGCATACTCGCTGCCCCCCTTTGCTGTGAGGATGCCATGCTGAGCAGGTTAGTTCTGTAACTGCAGATTGCTGTTGAATGTGACTTGGGTGAATTATAACCACCAGGGCCTTGTGTCATCTGAGGCATAGATGGAGAAGGGAAGTAAGGAGCCCAGTGTCCAGATTTGGGATTTAAATCTAACCAAATGCTGTCACTAATGAATGTCTAACCCATCATACCTGCAGTGTCTGTCCAGCTGAAGAGGTGCCGGTTGGTGACGGCTCTGTTGACCTACTAACTGCAAGTGCTGCTGTCCATTGGTTTAACATTGAAAAGTTTCTAAAAGAGGTAAAAACAAACTGAGTCTTCTTGTTTAATTTTTTTTGGACTGCTGCAACCAATAAAATGCGTTGTACATTAAATACTCCTGAGCACGGCATTCTGTACACTGTGCTGCATATTGACATCATTTGGACTTCTGATCATTGTGCTGCATGTTATATTTTAGAGACAGCTGCTTAATGTATGTGGTTTGCTTGTTACACACCTTGTTCAATACAATTAAACTTACATAGCTTAAACTGCGATATTTATACTCTGACGGACCACCTGGCACCCGCCTGGGTGCATCCACCAAGATACAACTTCCTCCACTCTGGAAGCAGAAGCCAGGCATTATAACTAAGAATTGCACCCAAGAACTAAACTCTAGCTTACGTGCAAACTGGAGCTCTTTAGTGTAAGTTCACACAAAATGTACACCATACAAAATAAGATAGGAGCTTGATCACATTGTCCTTAACAATGCAAACTTTAAATAGTATTATCTTCAGTACATCTAACAAACAGCTAAAATAAACAAACACAAACATCCTACAATAGTTCTGTAACAAGGTAAAATGAACACAATACTAATCACATCTCCAAGAGGATTAGCAGACAGACAGAAACAATAGGCGAGTTAATTAACAACCAGGATGCACACCTGGGAGGCACACAATATGGAATTATGCATAGCAGCAGGAGACACAAGCATCAGGTTATCTGAACTAATTATAGTCTTCTGCTTAGAGTCTCTGAGTCCAGGAGGGGGTTGAAGCAGTTATTGTTGGTTTGGGCACAGAGGCCCAGAATCTCTATCCAGGTCCTAGGTTCCCAGAGTCTGTATGTTTCGGGAGACACGGACCCAAAGAAAAACTACTCCAAAGGGTACCCCAGACACACACCTCCCCCAAAAAAGAGCCCCCCTCAAAAGCCAGGGCCCATAGTCAGAAGGAAAGAGACTACCCTGCAGTCCCCTCCAAAAGCCCATATCCCAGTTGAATCTGTCACATATACTGTGCTGCATAGTGCATACAGTTGGCCACTGCAAATAGTTTTCTGTCCTTGGTAATACCTTCACCACACTGCTGCCCCTGTACACTGTGCTTTATAATACTTAAAACAAACGGCACACTGTGCTATACACTACATACATCAAACTGCTGCACTCTGTATACTGTGCTATATATTACATACACTGATCTGTCGCACTCTGCACACTGTGCAATATATTACATACACTGATCTGCTCCACTCTGTACATTGTGCTACACATAACACTTTTGGTGATATATTAATGTAGGTGCCATCATTTTAGGTGGATCGGATCTTAAAGCCAGGAGGCTGCCTTGCTTTCTTCACCTATCTCCCCTATATGGAAGTTCATTACAAGGAGCGCTCAGAACAGATGACTGCGGTCTTTTCAGAGGTCAGTACTGAATAGCTTTGTGCTTTCAGTCTCTCTTGTTGTACATACTGCCTTATATGAGAAATTCCTGTTGTCTTTGTGAGTGATCAGTAATCCTCTCATCATACAAAAAGATGATATAGGAATTTGGAATCAGTCACCTGCACTCCCCTTTCTTCACTGTGCCGAGAACTCCTGGGGGCTTATAAACCAGGGACACTCAATATGCAAATACTGACTAGCTCCAAAGTCAGAGCTATGCCCCTCCTACTCCATGTACAATACTCCTCTTTCTATTGGCCAGAAAGTGACAGTCCATTGTACTGGGGGATATGTTGGTAGCCCTCATATGAATTTTTAGCTCCTGGGGGTTCCGGGATTCCCTCAGCATTAATATAGTATATGTGGTACTTTTTGTAGTCTGATTTTAACCACTTTAAGACCGGAAGGATTTGCCCCCTTAATGACAGGCCCCATTTTGCGATTCGTACTGCATTAGTTTAACGGACAATTGCCCGGTCGTACGATGATGTACCCAAATGAAATTGATGTCCTTTTTTCCCCACAAATAGCGCTTTCTTTTGGTGGTATTTGATCACCTGTGCGATTTTTATTTTTTTACACTATAAACAAAAAATAAGCAACAATTTTGAAAAAAAAAAAAAAAAAACGATATTTTTCACATTCTGCTATATAATATTCCCCCCCAAAAATGTAAAAATCTAAATTTAACATTTAGATTGCAATAAAAATTGCAATAAGCGTATTTTGATTGGTTTGAGCAAAAGTTATTGCGTTTACTAACTACGGGAAAGATTTCTGTCATTTTTATTGTTTTTTTTTTTTTACTAGTAATGGCGGCGATCTGCGATTTTTTTGCGGGACTGCCACATTGCAGCGGACAGATCGGACCCCTAACTGACATTTTTGACACTTTTGGGGGTACCAGTTACATTATTACAGTAACCAGTGTTAAAAAAAATGCCCTGTTACTGTAAAAATGACACTGGCAGGGAAGAACACAATAACAATACTACAGTACTTAACAGTACTGGTGATCAAGGGGTTAAATGTGACCCTAGGGGCTTGATTCTAACTGTCAAGGGGCGTAGCTTGTGAAGTCATCACAGAGACATGCGATCCTATATAGGAGGATCACATGACAGCTGTGATAACTTCAGGGAGAAGTACGGACGGCTGTGTTTACATCAGCCGTCCGTCCTTCTCTATCAGCGGCGGGAGATCGTGAGTGGCCGGTGGCCATCGGAGCCGCCTGCCACACGCACTAGCTTCCCTGCTGAGGAGTGGGGGCGGGAGCGCGCCTCCAGCAGCGCGTGATCGCCCCCCTTAGCTCCTCCCAGGTGAGCGCCGTACGTGTACGGGCTTTTGCCTGGGAGCACCAGCCTGCGGCGGTGGGGCTAAAGTGGTTAAACCCCAAACATAAAATGTATTACTGTTGCAGGAAATTAGTTAATTGAAACCCAGAATGAATTTCTTGGACTCAGGCTATGCAGGAAACAAGCTTTTATTCATTCGCTAGCGAAGATGGCTTAGCCCGGCTCATGCCCGTTTGCTAAGCTCCCAAAATAGGAGTGTACAACATCACTTATATATCCACAGTTACGTCACAAGTGCACACACAAAAAACATTCAACTTTTCTTTCAGCTTAGCAAGACATACTTCTCTTTCTGCATCTCTTTTCCTATCGATTGCTATTTCACACCTGCGGTTTTGTCTCACATGTCTGTATTCATTACTAAAAGAGGAAGTTAGAGGGAACAAGAGTGATGGCGCCAAGAGTGCACTCTATTCCTCTGGCTGGCTTCTGTAGTTGCACAAGCTTGTCAGAACAACCATCCGCCATGTTAGAAGGCTTTTCAGCTGATGCCGCAATTATATTGCAGCTTACCAATCATTAAATGTGGTGGCTGCATTTGTTTTTTGTTTTTTCCCTTTGTTTTTACCTGGTGATCTGGCCATTAACACACCACCTGTAGTAGAGTGCCCCCACAACAGATAAAGGAGCACGGTGTCCTTGTGTCCGGTGCAGGGTTATGGGCTCTGCAATGTGCTTGATGATGTCAGACAGTCAGAGCACTTTAGAGTAGGAGAGAAGAGGCTGTGGTGACCAGTCTTAAAGCCTGCAGGAGTGAAGGATCAAGTAAAGCCCCGTACACACGTACCGAATGTCGGCCGAACGATCGGCAGTCTTTTGTCCGGTGCTGTCCTGTCGGCTGAAAACTGCAAAAGACTGCACATGAATTTTGTCGGCCAACAACAGCCGACTGCAGAAGTGATGTCATGTGATGGTTAACTTTCCATGTGTTTTTTCTTTTCTGAGCATGCCCAGTCTTGCTAATCGGCTGTTTGTCGGCCGAATTCTGTACTGACTGGCGAACAATCGGCCGTTCTGGTGTTGGCCAACAAAAATTTTAATGCCTGCACACCCGATTCTGTTCGGCCGAAAAGTCGCTGTCGGTTGTTGGAAGCATCATACTAACAAGCTGACAATCGGCCGATCGTTCGGCGGCCGAATATTTACGGCCGACATTCGGTACGTGTGTACGGGGCTTTAGTATTAGGCCCTTTTCACACATATGGTCCGTTTGTCCGTTTTTCATCCAACCATTGACGGATGAAAAACGGACATCAATGCATCTCTATGTAAAAACGGATGATCATCCATTAACATCCGTTTTCATCCGCTTCCGTCAATGTCTGTTTTTTGGAACGGATGAATGCCCTATTTTTTATCCGTCAAAAAAACGGATCGGATGAAAAACGGATGTAAACGGACAAACGGTCCATTTTTCATCCATTTTTGCATTGGTAGTGGATGTAAAAAACGGATGAAAAAAGGATGAAAAACTGATACTTTTTGACGTGACTGAACTGATGAACTGAACGGACCGTATGTGATTTTTGAGGACCCCCACAGATGCAAACAAGGGGGGCTGTACCTGCACTGCAAGGGAGAGTTTTTCCTTTCTTAAGAATTCCACTTTGAGCTGGCCATGAAGGCTTGAAATTTCTCTCCTCCTGCCCCACAGACTGAACAAGAAAAGTCCAATGATTCCTCCAACCATGCTGAACAGCATGGAGATAGGAATAACAGTTGATGGAAGCTGAATAATCAAGCAGTGCCTCCATCTGATTGGATGCAAGCGCTATTCAGCTGAGACATTTCATAGCAGTATATGGCCAGCTTTACTCAAATGTCTGGTTGACGCTCCTTTTACACTAGCCGACTCCAAAGTTGTGAGATTTTCAGTGCAACTTTGGAGTCCAACTTTATTAAGACTTTGAAGTGACTTTGATAAGACTTTTACACTCTCTGTGATGGTGAAGAACATTAATAGGAATCATTTAAAGGTTATAACGATAAACTAATTTGCCCGACAAATTCACCATCCTACCTGTCATTTAAGGCCTGAGAGGACAGAAACTATCATCTACTGCACATGTGTCAAACACAAGGCCCGTGGGCCGAATCAGGCCCTCCAGGTCATTTCATGTGGCACTCACACCTCTCCTGCAGCTGCAGCCAGTGCTGTATCTTGGCCTAGGCCAACAAGGCCTAGGCCTAGGGCGGCACTTTGTAGAGGGGGGCAGCAAAAAAGCTGCACACCGCAATAAAAAAAACAGCCTCCTCCCACCTCCCACACCAAAAGGGTCCCCGCCGACTTTTAGTTTAGTGCCAGTATTATGGGAGCGAATTGGGCCAGAGGGCAGGGTCCAGGAGGAAAATCAGTCTGGCACCCCCATAAAGCAGTCACACTGCTACCTGCCGGTATGATAGGCTGCGCTAATGGGCACTGATAGGCAACACTGGTGGCCACTGATGAGGCTGCACTGATGGGCAGTAATGAGACGGCACTGATGAGGCCGAACTTATGAGAACTGATAAGGCTATGCTGATGGGCACAGATAGACTGTGGTTGTGGTCTGTGGGTCATATTTAAATTAGGGGGTGCACAAACTTAGTCAGGCCTAGGGCAGCACAAAACCTAAATACACCACTGGCTGCAGCACTCCCCTCATCTCCACCACCCCGTCGGCAGTCGGCAGCAGAGAGGAGGACAGAACTCCTCCATTAGATCCTACTTCTCTCTGTGCAACTGCAGCATCCCCTCATCTCCAACTCCCCTGGTCTCAGTATTCAGAAGACTTCAGCCCTCTGCTGGTCCTCCTCCAGATCCTGCATTTTCTGCTTCCCAGCTCTGCCCCCACTGTGATGTAAGGTAGGGTGGGGGGCCCTTGACTTGTGTGGGGGGGGGGGGCTCTTGACATCTGATGTAGGGGGAGGTGGTGCTCTGGACATCTAGTGTTAGATACAACCGGCTCTTTGAGGGCGACCATAATGCTGATGCGGCCCATGATGAAATTGAGTTTGACACCCCTGCTCTACTGTATCCCAACAATTGCCCAACTGTTGGAGGTACAATATTGGAACTAGGTGTGAAAATATGGACTTTGTAGGCACATATATAAAAAATATATCAAAATGTATTCATACAAAAAAAAGGACATACAATTAAAAAAGAGAAATAAATTACAAATAGTTACACGAACATAATATAAAAAAAAACATAGACCCTAATAGTAACTACGGTCATGTAGCCAAATCCCCTAAGGGGTTAGTGATAAATACCAAAACCCCTCAGGGGATATCAGCGTGGCTGTGATGCTATACGGAGGTGATAGGAGTGTTAGCTCGACATGTTTTGCTATGCCACTTCTTCAGGAGCATAACTCACCACTAAGAGTAAAGAAAAATTCAATCAATATACTAAGACAAAACACAGAAAAAAATATATAAATACCAATAACAGAGATATGTAATATTTCATAACAATGACAGAACATAGTAAGAATAATAATAAACTACCGATGGGATAAACTGGGCGGCAGATGAATCGAGTAGATCCCAATTGGGAAGGATGTGGGGACACACATGGTATGACTATGTATAAAGAACCAAATAATGATATTGATGCTAGTATTGCTATGTCAAATATCACTAGATAGATAAAACCAGTGGAGCGATATTTGGATGGTACCAAGAGGGTTAGGTCTATGACGTACCTGAACTTAGTAGAGGCTGGTAGATAAGGATGGTCGGTGCGTGCAATGTGGATCCGCCAGGAAAATGGTATAGCCAGCAGAGCTGATGACTGTGTCATGAATTATTAGATAAAATACTCGGGTACAGAAACAAAGTACCCACCCCTATACAAGAAAAAAGGGGGAGAAACCGGAAGAGAAAATACATCTGTATATTAGCTAAGAAACAGATTAAAATGGTATTGTGTGAACTCACCCAAAGTGCAACATAAAAAGAGGTTTGGAGGTACAAGATGGAGCCCACAAGCAAACTACACTGGAGCCTTTCCCCTGCAGTGCCTCCTAGTGGTAGAAATGCAAATTTCTCTTGTTTTAGAACTGCATTGACAAGTAGTGTTACCTGAATTGTATTCCAGGATTTGTTTGTCTTCAGCTGAGAGAACGTGCAATAATTTAAGACTTTACATAAAGTCTCAAAAATCTTTCATTAAAGCGGAGTTCAAAACATTTTTTTTTAGATAAAAATACCCCTGGGACAGTCATGGGCTAGTGCATTTCATCAATGACAGCCTCTGAACTGTCCTGTTTCACTTACCTTTTACAAGAAATACTTGCCTTGAAAATGTCTTGTCCAGCGCTGCCATCTCAGGTGTGGGCAGCTAAAGCCAGAGCGTCCTCTTCTGTGTCCTCTTCGGTGACGTTGGAGTCCCAGAATGCACTGCACCGGCCCCGCTCGTCACCCCTGCACACCCAGAAGCTGTTCAGCAGGGAATAATGCGCCTGCCCAAGAAGTGACGAGCGGGGCCGGTGCAGGCGCATTTACTCCTGGGAGCGATGGCGATTGGCTCCCAGGAGTCAATGCAAGCAGGAAGAGACGGCACGGGCCGAGGCTGCAGAGGGAGGAAGAGGAAGGAAGGTGAGTATATTTTCATTAATAACAAGGTAAGTGAATAAAAAAAAATTGAAATTATCCAATTCTTTTTCAGCTACATTACAGCAAGCGGATGGTGTAAAGTACATTTTGAGGCTATAAGGTCTTCATGTTTTATAGGTTGAATATCGTGTTCTAGTTATATTATTTATAAATGTAAAAGAACATTTTCCAAATTTTTTCCTAGAAAAAACAAACCAAAAACCAGCTTTGACAAAAACGGTGAGAAAAATGTTCCCCCCCCCACAATTTAGTTTTTGTTTTTTTTTTTCCTTAAGATGGGAAGACCCAGAAAAAAAAAAAAAAAAAAAAACAGCTTTGACAAAAACCACGAGAAAAATGTTTTTCCCCCCCAATTTAGTTTTTTTTTTTTTTCTGGGTCTTCCCATCTCAAGGTATGTTGAAAGTTTACAGAGAGACCATTGCTTTCACTTCATCTCCGCAGCTTCTGGCAGTGGACAGGCTTTTCCACTCAGGTTGTGGCTGTTTTCTAGAAAAATAAAAGGTAAGACTTAACACACCGATTATTTTGATGCCTTCAGAATGCATTTTAGCTGATTTAAATTGAAAGCTCAATTGGGTTTTAAAGTGAACCCCCTTTTTATGTTAGGTCAATCATTAAAGAATTATTTTTATAAACATACAATAATTGTCTCCATGTGTTAAAAAAAATATATATATATTTTCCAGGTGGAAGCTACTCTGGCCACATATGAGCATGAGAAGATTCGACATGTCAGGAATGGATACAAGGAAATATTTGAAGCCATCCCTTACCCCGACAAAAGAAGGTCTGACTACTTTTATATATTACCCGTCCCATCTGATATGTTATAACCTCTTGTCACCGGCTCCCCCCGGTCCTTTAAGGGGTTCTTCAGGATTCCCAATCATGTGATCACTATGACTCTGGTCACATAATGGGTGGGGCCTATCTTACCAACTCCCGATTGGAAACATTTATACTAAACAATTATTTCACAAATAAACATTTACCATGCTGGGTGTGGGCGTTGCACTGGATGTATAGAACTCTCCGCCTTTCATGTCTCTCTAATAGAAAGCAGGGGTGTAACTACAGGGGTTGCAGGGGTTGCAATTGCAACCGGGCCCCATGCTACAGGGGGCCTGTGCGGCTCCCCTGTACACCTGGATAGGAGGGGCGGCGGGGGCAGCATGTAGAGAAATCACTGTCCTCCTTTTTCCTCCTGTAGCTGCAGGAGGAAAATGGAGGAGATTGGATCCTCTGTATGCTGCCCCCACCACTCCTCCTATCCAGATCACTTGTGTTCTGCTGTCTCTGGGCCCCCCGACCCCACTGTGTTGCCCCCCCCCCCCCCCCCACTGTGCTCCCTTCCCTCTCCTGCCGGCTGCTGCAGGTAATGTGTCACAATAGAGAACCAGGAAGGGGTCAGTAAATATGTAATTTACCAGCTCCTTCCTTTTCTGAATGGACAGAGTCATAGTCAGTGACATTGTAAAAAAATTTAATAAAATGATAAAAAATAATACAATAAAAATACCAAATAATAAAAAATATAGACACCAGTGGGTGAACTTCCAGGATCGCAAAGGTCACATTTGCAACCGGGCCCTGGCATTCCACCACCGTGGGGAGGCCCCAAGATGGCAGGAAGGGGCCCACTGCAGAACTTGTGAAAGGGTCCCGCTGTGAGACTGTAATAAAGGGCCCCGCCATGAGAGTAAAGGGCCCCAGGATCAGTGGGAAGAGCCCCAGGATTGAAGGTAAGGGCCCCGGCCAGGGGTCTGGGGGGCCCTTCATGGTTTCTTGCACCGGGGCCCTGAAGGTTCCAGTTACGCCTCTGATAGAAAGTCTACAGATCCAGCACTGCTTCCACCTCCGCTATCCAGGACACACTCTCACCTTATATACAGATTACTCATCCAGCACTGCTTCCTCCTCCACTATCAGACAAGACACACACTGTCACCTTATATACAGATCACTGATCCAGCACCGCTTCCTCCTCCACTATCTGACAAGACACACACTGTCACCTTATATACAGATTACTGATCCAGCACTGCTTCCTCCTCCTCTATCTGACAAGACACACACTCTCACCTTATATACAGATTACTCATCCAGCACTGCTTCCTCCTCCACTATCAGACAAGACACACACTGTCACCTTATATACAGATTACTGATCCAGCACTGCTTCCTCCTCCTCTAGCTGACAAGACACACACTCTCACCTTATATACAGATTACTCATCCAGCATTGCTTCCTCCTCCACTATCAGACAAGACACACACTGTCACCTTATATACAGATTACTGATCCAGCACTGCTTCCTCCTCCACTATCAGACAAGACACACACTGTCACCTTATATACAGATTACTGATCCAGCACTGCTTCCTCCTCCACTATCAGACAAGACACACACTGTCTCCTTATATACAGATTACTGATCCAGCACTGCTTCCTCCTCCACTATCAGACAAGACACACACTGTCACCTTATACACAGATTACTGATCCAGCACTGCTTCCCCCTCCTCTATCTGACAAGACACTCACTGTCACCTTATATACAGATTACTGATCCAGCACTGCTTCCTCCTCCACTATCAGACAACACACACACTGTCACCTTATATACAGATTACTGATCCAGCACCGCTTCCTCCTCCTCTATCTGACAAGACACACACTGTCACCTTATATACAGATTACTGATCCAGCACTGCTTTCTCCTCCACTATCAGACAACACACACACTGTCACCTTATATACAGATTACTGATCCAGCACTGCTTCCTCCTCCACTATCAGACAACACACACACTGTCTCCTTATCATCCAAAAGATAAAGCAGCAGAGTCTGAAAGGTGAACACTCAGCAATAAAGTATATGTTTAACATGGCACAATCTCACCTACAGAGGAGCAGAGGATCAAATAAATAAAAGTGCTTCTCTGCTCCCCGGGTGCGTCCCACTGCAAGGAAGTATTTTTACATTTCTCAGAGTTGGGATGTAATTGTTACTAATATACACTGCAATTAGTTATCAGGCTTGTATGCATTACATATATTCTGTATATATATATATATATATATATATACTGTCACATTGATCTCCCTACTGGCTTAGTGAAAGAAGTGCAGAAGCACTTTCACTTATGGCAGAGTCGGTCAGACAGAGCACACAGAGAGATAATGGTAATGGGCACAGGGTGATAATGGTGTACCCAGGCACCTTCTACACACCCCATGCGCATACCTATGATGTATTGGCATTATCTGTATTATTCATCCTTGTTTATATCTCTTGTACAGCGCCACAGCATAGGATCCCACTATATAAATAACTGATAATAGGAATGTAAAGATTGCATTTGTTTTTCTTAACCTCTTCATTCCTTTCATAAACTCACGGTAACTCATTAACTCACAGTGCTATTTGCCTTTGCAGGATAGAAAACATTGTGACCAAGATTCGAATGCCACTGGCAGGGCTGATGGGTCTTATTCAGACCTTCTCCATGTTCCAGACGTATTTTAGGACTGAGCCTGAGAAAGCGAAGGAAATGATAAGAACAGTAGAGGAAAGGTGAGCACGTAGGTGAATGGGACAGAAAATAGCAGCAGGATATGTATAAAGGACAATAAAGGTAAAAAAGTTTGCAGCATTGTTGTCACCCTGTTGGCAGAGTGATCTTAGAAGGACATGAAGCTTCACATAGTCTTTAACCTTCCTAGCTGTATTCCCGAGTGTGGCTCAGGGTTAATATACAGTGCCAAAAGTGGGAACCCCCGAGCCACCCTCTGGATTACCCCACAATCAAACTCACCTTCCCCTGTGATCACCCGCCATCCTCCCAGCCATCCTCCAGCCATCCTCCCGCTGTCCTCTCATTCTGTGCTCGGCCGATGCCGGCACCTTCTTTCGGCTCCCTTCCCTGCGAGCACCTCATCGCAGGGGGGTGGAACCGGTGGGAGATTCAAAAAAAATAATAAGATGACATGATACAGTGTAATCTGTTAGGATTACAACTTTGTATCATGCCGTTTCCCCTAGAGGTTTTTCCAGTGCCCTGCCTGTATTTATTGTGGTTCTTTGTGCCTGGAAAATTGAGAATGTCCATGGTGTCCAAAAAGCGTTCTTTTAGCTCAAAAACGCTTTTGGACAAACTGGAAAACAGCGACAGTGAATGGGAATTATTTGAAGAACTGAACGATAGTGATTTGTGGGAAAATTACTGAAAGTGACGACAGCGACGATTCTGCGACTGAGCTCAGCGATGTGCGGACTTGGTGCTCTACTGACTGTGTTACGGATCAGGCAGCACCCCCAAGATTCCCATTTACTGGAGCACCTGGAATGAAAGTTGACGTTGACCATCACAACATCTTGGCATGCCTACAATTATTTTTGACCGATGAGGTTATTGAAAAAAATAGTGACCGAGACAAACCGGTACCAAGAGCCATTGGCTACGCATTGGAATTTTGCAAGAAGCAGAAAGTGGGAACCAGTGACCAAAGATGACATTTGGAAATTTCTGGGCCTAATAATTCTTCAGGGAATGGTGGGGAAACCCCTGCAGAAGTGGTATTGGACAACCAATACATTACTTGCCACTCCATTCTTTGGCACGGTCATGTCAGAGTACAGATTCTCCCTCATAATGAAATATTTCCATTTCTAAAACAATGAAGAATTTGATGACATTTATTATTATTACATTATAATTCATGATTTTGTGTTTCAAACTTTATCATACCCGGTGAGATATTCCTAAGAATTACAGGCCTAAAATATGAATTTGCACAGGCATACCATCAAGGAACATAAGGAAGATAGTTTCTGCACACCTGTGGGACACCTGTGGGACATCATTTTTCACAACCGGACCACATTATAGAAGACCTCAATGCTTTAGTTCTTAAAGGGAATTTCAGAACTATCCAGGAAAAGAAACTTTTGAATTAAGAATGATACTTCTTTTTGACACAAAAAATAACGGCTTAAATTTAGACATGGGTTTCCTTACTCATTATCCCACAGTTTTACGACCCCCTCTGTGACTATCCCCCCACCTCCCCCCTGTCTTCAGCTCTCCCTCTGTCTTATCTCACTAACTATGCTAGTTTTATTACCATCGCCAGTTAAATTTGTTTATGTTTGTTTGGTTTTCTCTTTTTTTTTCCTTTGGCTTAGAGATTTTGTGTTTTTTTACCATTCTGCTAAACATTTTGTGAATCAGTACTTCTTGGATCTTGAAGAAGGGGACATACCCCGAAAGCTTGTCCGGAAAAATTTTATGTTAGTGCAAATAAAAAAAGTATCACGGACAGTACTCAATTGTCTCTGGCCTAAAATATAAAACCGATTTCCATGCAAAACAACGTACCAATTTTAGCACAAAAATTCTGACATAATCAGACCGCCAGGGAGGTTAACTACGCAATAAATGAAACCCCAAAAAAGGTCCATTCCTCTACAGTAAACCCCCGTTATTTAGTGGTTCAGTTTTTGCAGTATTTTGCGTTTTTTTTTTCCTGTAAGACCTATTAATATTATTTTACTAATTAAATCATTGTTAATTAAGTATTTTTGTGTTTTCCATTGCTCTTGCTCTGTCTCTCAGTATCTTTTGTGTTTAAATGTGTTTCTATTGTTTTAAAAGTGTGTTTAAAGAATTTAAAATGCTTTTAAAAGTACAGTGAAAGTTATAAAACCATGCCTAGGATGTATTTAAATAGGGTCTTTCTATTTTGCGGATTTTCACTTATTGCGGGTGGGTCCGGAACGTAACCCCCGCGATGGAGGGGGGTTACTGTACATAGAATTATAGGCTGGGCAATGCACAGGCTCTTGCAAGATCCATACCTTTATATGTTATATCCTTATGTAAACTACTAATCCCAATGTGACGGACTGCCTGACATCCCGACCTGGTATCTCCGCCAAACAACAGCTACCTGCATTCTGCTACCAGAATATAGTGATTTCAGCCCAAACCTCCCTAACTACCAGTCAGGACCAGTATATTAGATTAGGACTTTTTTTCTTTAAAGCAGAGTTCTGGCCTCGGGGGTCAACTTTAGCTAAAAATACCCCCAGGACAGTCAGGGCTAGTGCATTCCAGAATGGATAGCCTCTGAACTGTCCCGGGTCACACTTACCTGAAAGAAGAAATACTTACCTTGAAAATTTCTTCTCCAGCGCTGCCATCTCAGGTGTGGGCAGCTGAAGCCGCAGCGTCCCTCTTCGTGTCCTCTTCGTGACGTCGGAGTCCCACAATACACTGCACCGGCCCCGCTCGTCACTTCCGGTGCAGGCGCGGCATCCCTGCACAGCTTCTGGGCATGCCCAGAAGCTGTTTAGCAGTGAATACCGTGCCTGCACCAGAAGTGACGAGCGGGGCCGGTGCAGGCGTATTGATTCCTGGGAGTGATGACTTTCAACTCCCAGGAATCATCGCAAACTGGAAGTGACGGCGCGGGCCGCGGCTGCAGAGGGAGGAAGTGGAAGGAAGGTGAGTATATTTTCTTCTATAATAAGGTAAGTGACCAAAAAAAAAATCGCCATTATTCATTTCTTTTTCAGGTTCCCCTTAGCAAGTGGACGGCCCAAAATCGATTTTATCGATTTTGAGGCCGGAACTCCGCTTTAAGTCCGCGGTGGTGCAAAAACCTTAAATGGAAAAAACGCTTACGTGAACAAAAAAAGTGCATGTGAAATGCACACTAAAAAGTGCACTCAAGGGTGTGCTTTAGTCCACCCCCCCAAGGGGTAGGACCTCTCCCCTGATCTTCGGGGCGCAAGGTCAAAGACAAGGGTTTACTATGGGCTGCCCAGCCAGAAGGTCTGGCGTATCCCGTTCTTCTAGGTCAGCCGAAGCTAACCATCGAATACTTGGTCGAGGAGCTCTCCGAAAGAGAGACCCTCCCCCCCAATTTACCCCAAACATCAAACAGTACCAATAGTGGAGTGAAACAGGACTGACTTTATTAACCACTTAAGCCCCGGAAGGATTTGCCCCCTTCCTGAAAGCCCTATTTTGCGATTCGGCACTGCGTTACTTTAACGGACAATTGTGCGGTCCTGCAATACTGTACCCAAATAAAATTGATGTCCTTTTTTTCCTCACAAATAGAGCTTTCTTTTGGTGGTATTTGATCACCTGTGCGATTTTTATTTTTTGTGCTATAAAGAAAAAAAGAGTGACAATTTAAAAAAAAAAAAAAAAAAACAATATTTTTCACATTCTGCTATGACATTCTCAAAAAAAATTTAAAATCAAAATTTTTGATCAAAAATCATATGAATAAATGCTAAAAACTATAAGCACCCCCCCAATTCGTCCTATTTCCTCCAAGTGCCATAGCTTGTTGGCCAACGTGACCTGTTACCGAAGTGGAAAGCCAACGCACGAGATGATAATGATTGTATCAGACTGCATCATATATGGCATTTTTCGTTCCACTTTAAATTCCACGTTACAACTACCTCCACCTATACATGATGGTTTAGTTTTGCAGGCTGAATCTTATGGACCACAGGGATAGGATAGCCCCACCATAATTATCACTTCTGTCCAACTGTCTTGACCATTTCAAAGCCAAATGATGGTGTCGCCCTCAACTTACAGCAACCTTTCTCAACCTTTTTACCTCAGAGGAACCCCTAAAATAACTTTCTAGTTTTGGGTAACCCCTGCTAAAATCAATTCATCTGAGGTCAATGGGAAAAATTCCCCTTACATTGGTGGTAAGTCGGAAGAGTTCTCCTTTTATTGGTGGTCAGTGGGAAGAATGTTCCTTACATTGGTGGTCAGTGGGAAGAATGCTCCTTACATTGGTGGTCAGTGGGAAGAATGCTCCTTACATTGGTGGTCAGTTGGAAGAATGCTCCTTACCTTGGTGGCGAGTGGAAGGAATGCCCCTTACATTGGTGATCAATCAGAAAAATGCCCCTTACCTTGGTGACCAGTGGAAAGAAAGCCCCTTACATTGGTGATCAGTGGGAAGAATGCTGCTTACATTGGTGGCCAGTGGGAAGAATGCTCCTTACATTGGTGGTCAGTGGAAGGAATGCCCCTTACATTGGTGATGATCAGTGGGAAGAATGCCCCTTACCTTGGTGATCAGGGGAAATATTGTCCCTTACATTGATGGTCAGTTTGAAGAATGCTTCTCTTACATGGTGGTCATAATTATGGTGGTCATAATGCTGTCCTTAAACACAGCTAGAAATATAATTGATGTCATTTAGCTGGCTTTGCCAGGTGGCATTAGCCCTGACTTATGCAGACATCATCAAATGATGTCTGGTTGGGAATGATTAACTTAGAGAGTTTCCAGAATAATTAAGTTCCAGGTATGACAGAATGATGCCTTCTGTTATGGACTTGCAGAGAGGGAGGGGGAAATTATTCACTAACAAAAATGAACCACCTGTTTTCAGTGGTACAGGTTTTACGTTTGGATAGATTGGGTTCAATGTGTTATTCTTTGGAAATGTTCTCAGACTCTACATGAATCCATTTTCAGGTTCCTTCAGATCATGGGGACATCCTCCACTGAAACAGAGGTTGAAATTTGCTTCCAAAACATCCTGGTACTGGCTTCTAAACCGCAGTGAAGCAAGAATTTGGAAAACCAACGCTGAACCTTGCATGACATGGCTGGAGACCCTGCTGATCAGTATTTTACCATATCAGGATTCTGTTAACAGTTTCAATATGTAAAATGTACCACAAATTTAGGCGCAATTCGCAATGTATAAAATCAAACCAAGAAAAAAATATTGTATAACCATGTATTGTCTGTGGTCATCATGTATGAGTCACTCCCAAAACCACAGCTTGGTCACAGTTCTAGGGGTGCCAATGGAGTGTGCCCCAAAACAACACAGCAATGCCTATATGCAGAGGATGGGTGATAAGTCCCACCTGCCATGCTGCCACATACATGCCTAAAGCCATCCATAGATAGATCGAATTTTGGTCGTTTCAGCAGGGACCAGCCAAGATTCGATCCATCTATGGTCAGGATGGTTGTACTGAAGTCTATATGTTGATTGACTTTAGTGCAACCAGCCTGTAGGATTTTTTTCATGCGGTTACAGCTGGCGGTTTTAGACACTGGCATTGATCATTGTGTTCTGCCAGGAGGAAGGGCTCCCTGCCGGCAGAACACAATAGCGCCAAATTCCCCCATCGACATGGATCTTGTTGTTTCTTGTTGTTGTGAACACGGACTGTGTTGACTGATTTACTTTTCTGCAACCTGTAGTCGCAGGAAAGAAAATTGCATCATCTGTGGCTTGCTTTGGGCTGCCATGAAGATGTTGTTCAAGCATTGTAAACCTTTTTTCATAATAAGGTCAAAACCCTGTAGCAGGGGCAGACTGGCATCTTTTGGCCCAGGGGGCAAGTACAAACCAGATGCCCATGGTGCAGTGACCTGGCCCCCCTCCCACTTTCCCTCACCCCTCCCCCTACTCTCCCAATCCTCCTCCTGACCCCCATTCCAAGCTGAAGCCCTGCTCCAGATTCTCTCTACTTACCGGCTGTATCCGGGTCCCCAACCTGGCCAGCGGGGGGAGGTTGGGGGGAGTTGGGACAGTTCGGTTGGAGCTGGCAAGGGCAGAAGAGTCTCTAGTGTGGCATGGAACTGGCCTCTGCTCAGACACAGTTTACACCATCCATGCTGGGGGGGGGGGCTGCACTTTGTCCTTGCCTACAACCCGCACTGAGTAGGTCAGTGGCGGGGACTTTTTACTTCTCTCCACCAGGAATCCTTTAGGCATGTCTGTGGCAGAAGTGGTGCAGCCTTTTTACGAGGCATCAGAGCGGCCCAGGGGGCAATTGCCCTCCTTCCCCCTGGCCCAGTCCTCCCCTGCCCTGTAGTAAGCACTGGTATATGGTACTGGTTTATTAGGAGGGATTCATGAATGACGATAAATGATCACAGAAGATGCAAAGTTATATATTTAAAACTTTAGGCTTAGCTCACATATGTCTGGCCGCGGTTTTCCTGAATTTTTTAAAAGGAGTCCAGTGCTGTTTTTTGTGCCAGTTCAGGTGCAAATTTTTATTTGAAATCGCACCTGAACTGGCCCGAAAAACACATAGAACTCTTTTTAAAAACAGACTGCGGCCAGCCTGCGGATATGTGAACTGCCTCCATAGAGAAGGCTACCGGTTTACATGTAATGCAAATGGACTAGGGTTCAAAATGCATCCAATTCGCATATATGTGAGCCGAGCCCTATTTGTACTTTTTACTACATTGTCAAATTTAATAATTTATCCCATTGTTAATTCTTGGGCGTACATGCAGTATATGACATGTAATTATAGATAGCACAAAATTTGCACTTTATTCAGCATGTCTGCTGTGTTCATCGAAATCAGAGGCTGCCTGGCAACTTTCGGACCTGGGGGCAAGTACAAACCAGAGGCCCATGGTGCAGCAACTCAGCCCCCCCTCCCACTGTCCCTCTTCCCAGCCTCCTTCTGACCCCCATTCCAGGTGAAGCATTGCTTCAGGTACTCTCTACTCACCGGCCGAATCCGGGTTCCCGACCTGGCCAGCAGGGGGCAGTTGGGAGGAGCTGGGACAGCTTGGATGGGGCTGACTGAGGAAGGAGAGTCTCCAGTGGGGAATGGAACCGGCCTCTGCTCAGACACAGTTTACACCATCAATGCTGGGAGGGAGGCCTGCGCTCTGTCCTTTTCTTCACCCCACACTCAGTAGGTCAGCGGTGGATACTTTTGATTTCTCTTCACCAGGAATTCTTTAGGCATGTCTGTGGCAGAAACAGTGCAGCCTTTTTACGGATCATAAGAGTGGCCCGGAGGGGGTGGGGGGTGGGTTTGTAATTGCCCCTTTGCCCCCTGCCCCAGTCCTCCCCTGATCGAAATCCACAATCACTCCGCCTTCTCCATTTACAGAGAATAATGAATAAAGAAAACACTAAATATCGCACATTTCTCTAATTTTTCCGTTTGAAATAATTGTATTCTTTAATATCATCTATTAATATCTAAGGAGACTCTGTAAATAAAGTGTTTCTCAGCATTAAACAGGTTTCTCTAAGGACAATATGGGAAGATTGCTTACATTGTTAAGAACATCTAGTTATTTCAGTAATCAGAATAAAAGTCATTCAGAATTCATACCATTCTTGGGTTGTGGACCCCAAACTCCCCCAGTTTGTGCTCTGGCAGGGAGAGAATACAAGCGAATAACATCACACACACCTATCCCTGAGAGGTAAGGCTGCACTATTATAACGACTCTAATTTCAGCTACATTTTTTTTATCCTATGCTATGTAATTTTTCCCCCTGCCCCCTGAGGAAGACACATAGTCCCTTGTGTCGTCACGAGTAGGGGAGGAGCCAGGCGAGTGTCGGTGATCGGAGTACTCCACAGTGGCAGGCATGCTGGATCGGATCCCATTGAACAGGGTATGCGCTCGGCCATCCGTCATATACACATACCATCATTATATTTCCTGCTGGGATAGATTGGTATGCTCAAGCACCAACTGCATGTGAGTGAATTTACGTTTTTTTTAATAAAGCTGATTTTACCATACGTTATTTGCACCATGGTTTTAGGTTTCTCCCCATATGTGAGAGAGCTGCTGGAGCTATATATCTAACACTGGGAGCTTGGATTAAAAGAGGAATAAAGGAAACCATCCACCATCACCCTGTGAGGGTATACCAGCTCTTTTAGACCAAGCTTAATTGTGAGGTCATAGTCAATGAGGTGAGAACCCACCCATTAGGGGAGTGACACATCTGACAAGCTGTCATATTGTTTCAACTATTTTCACAGCACTGGTAATTGGGATCATACATCACCTTCTCATCAATTTTTATAATCATTCACTATTTATTTTTATTGATATCGCTATCACTTTTTATTTTTTATTTTTGATTATGATGATTTATCATGTGTGTTGTTATATATCTTATGAATTAATTTATTTATCACTGGATATTTTAATTAGTATAGCACTTACTGCGCAGCACTTTTAGGCCCCTTTCACACATGGGAGTCCGTCTGCGTTTTTCTCAGCGGGGGATCGATCCGCCGATCCCACGCTGAGCAGGCGGATAGCAGCTCTGTCTCCGCTCTTTGTTCTTGGCTCAGTCAATGATCAGTCCAAGGGTATGTACTGTAGTTGTTTTTGGTGTTTTATTTTAAATAGGGATGGGAGAAGGGAATAGTGGGATATTCCAAATTAACTATTCACAAGTTGCGAGGACTCCTATCTGATGATGCAGCCCGGCTGCTCATCCTCCTTGCCACTTGGTAGATTTACGTTTAAGTCTCTTGCTAGAAGACTTGATGAACTACATTTATCTTCGGGACACTCTCCTCGGTATCCCCTTTCTGAACTGCTGACACCCGCCCACTGACTATCCTACTTTTGGGGTGGCCTCCTCAGGTCAGGACCCTTGACACAATATCCTGTACTCACAATACTGTTTTCTAGGGTCTCCAGTGTCTCCCCACTCAGTCAGCTTTCCTGGACCTCTGGGTTAAGCTCCGTTCCTCTGGTCCCCAGGCTGACCGCCTGTGACCACGTGCCACTGCTACAGAGGAGGAGACAGCCGTCACCTTCCCTCCAGGACTCTGCTCTCCAGCCAAAGACCCTGCAGGACATGTGCTCCTGACTTTTATACAATATCCCAGAATGCACCGAGACAGCCTGTCTCTACCAATCACCGGGACTATATCAAAGCCTATGTATCCATTGGTCAGGTTTCCTCCCACTGTCCAACATGCCTCCCTATTGGACCAGTGTGTAACACTCTCTAGACACAATGAATCGCACACTGAGCAGACCTCACTAACAGATCATACTCTCTGGGCAGAAAGCAATATAGATTTGCCTGCTGCTCCTCTGATAGGCAGACCGATCCAAAAACTATACTCTCCCACTAGCACCTACCTAGGAGGGTGCTACACATGTTTAGTCTTTTTTCTGCTATTTTTTAAATCCATTGTTTTATTCTGAGGAATTGATATTGTATGCCCCTGTGAGACTATTTACTCCTATCCCGTTTTTCCTGATAGCTGGATGTGTATTATGACCCACATTTACATATGCTAATTGAGCGCCCTTCCCCTTCTCAAGTAGTCTATTTAAGCTGCAGGTATACTAAGGCCTCTTGCACACTGCAGCTTAAAAATGCTCAGTACAGCGTTTTTTTTTTCTGAGCTAAAATAGAGCCCATTCATTCTTAATGTGCCTATGCACACAGCCGCGTAAATGAGCGCCGCGTTTTCTTCAGTAAGAACAAAATAGAAAAATCTGCATTTTTGGTCAGTAATTTGCGCCTGATGCGCGCAAAAACACGCAAAAACGCGAACAAACGCGCGAATGCGCTAAAATGACCCAAAATGTCAATTGAATATCCAGAACGCTAGAATAAATTTGCGCGCAATTACGCGCATTTGCGCGCATTTACGCGAATTCGCGCGAGCGCGTAAGCGCGAAAATGCGTGCAAATGCGCGAAAATGCGCGCATTACAATTACGCCAGAAAACGTAGATGCTCTAACAGGAGTATCGTGTGTAAGGTGCCTAATGCAGCCTTTTTCAACCAGGGTGCCCCCACACCCTGCGGTGCCTTGAGGTTTCTTCAGGGGTGCCTTGGCAAACTGCCTAAAAATTGCCCCAAAATTGGATACTGTACAAGCCAGCAAATGGATGAAACCTGTCTTTTGGTTACACAAAGCCACGGGTTTTCAATGTGCACCATTACGACCTTCTAGCCACCGGCATCCTAAAAACCAATGACCAGTGATGGAAGTAACTGCTTTTAAGTAAACAGCGTTACATAACGCAGTTACTTTAGAGGGTAACGCGTAATCTAACTGATTACTCGTCCCCTCATGGTAACGCAGTTGAAATTACTTCAGCTGCGTTACTGCAATTACATCTACCACCACCAGTGACGGCTTGTCAATAGGGGGCACAGGGGCACCGCCCCCCCCCCCCACCCCCCATCTGAACATCAGCATTTAAAAAAAAAAAATGTGTACCTTTAAATGTGCTCGGGGGGGCCGGACACACTGCTGCCTTTGGAGAGGGGTGGGGGTTTTAGCATAATGTGCTTTTTTATGTGGCTCTGATTGGCGTCCTTCAGAGTGTCCTCAGGGCGCAGAGCAATGCGCCCCGGACACTCCCACTGTACCACTGCTGTCCTGTGATTGGTCCATAGGACATCCGACGTCATAAGGAGGTGCTTGGGCGTCACTCGGTAGAGCCATTCCACTCACTGTCTCTGCTGAGGACGGACCGGAGAGGACAACAAGCAAGCCAGCCAGCCAGGAGGAGGAGGAGGATGAGGACAGCTTTCCCGGGCCAGACTTAAGTTCCACACTCTGCAAACACAAAAGGTGAGTGCCTGACACTGGTCTCTCTGCATTGAAGGGGGCACGCTGTGGTCTCTCTGCATTGATGGGGGCACGCTGTGGTCAGTCTGCATTGATGGGGGCACGCTGTGGTCAGTCTGCATTGAAGGGGGCACGCTGTGGTCACTCTGCATTTGAAGGGGGCACGCTGTGGTCACTCTGCATTGAAGGGGGCACGCTGAGGTCACTCTGCATTGAAGGGGGCACGCTGAGGTCACTCTGCATTGATGGGGGCACACTGTGGTCACTCTGCATTGATGGGGGCACGCTGTGGTCACTTTGCATTGATGGGGGCACGCTGTGGTCACTCATAAAATGTATCTCAGACCATATCAGGTAGGCATTGCCACCATCCCTTAATATGCAATAATTATGGAAAAAGTTTCTCCTCTGGGTGGGATTTTGTGGGCAATAAAAATAAAAGATAATAATATATAAAATCCATCAATTGTATTAAACAAATTTACTGTATTTTCTGGCGTATAAGACTACTTTTGAACCTTAAAAAAATCCCCCAAAAATGGGGGGTCGTCTTATACGCCGAGTATAATATCTCCAAGGTAACCTAAGTATAAGTATTACCGGTAGATGAAAATTAGGAGGGGTCGTCTTATACGCCCAGTCGTCTTATACGCCGGAAAATACGGTACACAAAAAAAGACATATATTAAAAATAATGGAGCAACAAAGCTCCTGGCATAGGCAATGATCAACACATATCATAATGCAAAACCCCTTAGTAGAGGGAAGATCCAACGCGTTTCAAATATGATCTGAACTTGTAGTTCTATTCTTCGTCAGGGACTGTTCCCAACTCTACAAATAGAGAGATGACAATGGTTACATAAATCATGTGTCTACATATAGACATGTGAGGTAACATTATACACACATATGGGTGCTGTACTTCTACTGACCACAGGGGAGAAAATCCAAGTAAAATCCTTCCTCCAAGAAGACCATGCATAAGTGTTTAACCAGAGGGCAAGTGTGCCAAAGAAAACTCAACTCAAGGTCATCATTAGTCCAGATTTATCCCATATCCTCCTGTAGGGCCGCGGGATACAAAAAAATAGAATCCCAAAATGAAGGGCAATAACCACTATATAAAAAGAATATGAAAAGTATATACAAGCATAAGTCCCAGATGTGTCAGAAAAAAACTCATAATGGGGCATACATATCAACATTCCAAAAACTTTTTTTTACATTTTTTTGACAAAAACAAAAATTGCTGTCAGCGAAGGGATCATGACAGCAAATGGTGTTGGCTCCCCCATCCATGGGATAGAGCGCATATACATGGGAAGGACAAAGACCAAAATTGATATTAGTGAGGGGCTCTGGTATATTATGGGGTCACATCAAAGATATGATTCACGGGGAGACTATACAAATATACATGACCCATGATTGGGGCTGATACTTAAGTCCTTCCTTCCAATGAAAAATATCCAAAGTGATGGATAAGGCCTCAGCAAGGCTGAATAAGTGTTCCTTCTTCCCCAGTGCCACTCATGTACAGATACCAATGTTATATACACTGCTCAAAAAAATTAAAGGAACACTTTTTAATCAGAGTGTAGCATCAAGTCAATTAAACTCCTGGGGAATTGATCTGGTCAGTTAAGTAACAGAGGGGGTTGTTAATCAGTTTCAGCTGCTTTGATGTTAATGAAATTACCAACTGGTGCACTAGATGGACAACGAAGAGACAACCTCCAAAACAGGAAAGGTTTTACAGGTGGAGGCCACTGAAATTTTTTTCCCTAACCATCTTTTCTGACTGTTTCTCGCTAGTTTTGCATTTGTCTAGGGTCAGTGACACTACTGGTAGCATGAGGAGATACCTGGAGAGGTTGCACAGGCAGTCCAACTCCTCCAGGATGGCACATCAATACGTACCATTGCCAGAAGGTTTGCTGTGTCTCCTAGCCAGGGCCAAATTTTTCTGGTGCCCCCACATGGGCATGTTCATCTTACTAACTCCTCCCCTTTACAAATGTTTCTATGGCAATGGCTCAAACACAGAGATCAGTAGCGGAACTATCAGGGTCGCAGCGGTCGCGCTTGCGACCAGGCCCTGGAGTTCCGCCACCTGAGGGGGGGCCCGCCAGCCCCCGTTCTCTTACCGCGGCCGTGGCGTGAGGGGGCCCGTCTGTCCACCTGACTGTTCTGTCTAGTGGCTCCTGTAACTGGCTGCCCTCCCCGATCGTTGTCCCGCACTGCGCGGGGGGGAGGGGGAGGTGTCTACAGCGGCCGGGATGCTAAGAGGAGGCTGGCTGGGCTAAGTCTTCTGAAAAGCAGTCTGCTGCTGCCTGCACTGCCCTCAGCCCTGCCGATCCTCCAATGAACACAGAAGGCTGTGATAACAATAGAGTTCAGGGGGAGGAGTTCTCCCCTCTGCGAAGAGACCATGCTGCCTGCTAGAAGCATGCCTGCCTGCCTGGAGTGGAGTTGCTGAGTGAGGGGGAATCGTCTGACTCTGACCAACTGTCTGATAATGTAAGTGAACTAACTTGTCTTGAAGAATGATGATTCCAAACTCCACCCTTGCTGGTTTGCTGCCTCTTAATGATCCCATGGCAGATGGCACAGAACAGATCTCATCCTCATTTACAACATAGGTGGGGGTGGGGGTGGGGGGTGTAGGGATGAGATCTGCAGTGGTGGGGGGATGGGATTAGTAAGACAGAGGTAGTGGTGGTCAGGGAGGATGACACCACATCCCACCCCCCCTCCCCCCCACCATCGCCCCCACTGATCCCTCTCCACCATCGCCCCTTCATCACCGCCATTGATCCCACCCCCCTCACCACAGCCATTGATCCCACCCCACCATCCACCCCCCCTCACCACCGCCACTGATCCAACACTCCCCCCCTCATCATCGCCGCCACTAATCTCACCCCCCTTCACCACCATCACCACCTCTGATCACTCCCCGCTACCGCCGCCACTGATCCACACCCCCCTCCCTGCCACCGCCGCCACTGATCACACCCCCCTCCCCGCCACCGCCGCCACTGATCACACCCCCCCCCGCCACCGCCGCCACTGATCACACCCCCCCCCCGCCACCGCCGCCACTGATCACACCCCCCTCCCCGCCACCGCCGCCACTGATCACACCCCCCTCCCCACCACTGCCGCCACTGATCCCACCCCCTCACCACCATTGCCGCCACTAATCACACCCCCCTTCACCACCATCACCACCTCCGATCACACCCCCCTCCCCGCCACCGCCGCCACTGATCACACCCCCCTCCCCACCATTGCCGCCACTGATCCCACCCCCTCACCACCATTGCCGCCACTAATCTCACCCCCCTTCACCACCATCACCACCTCTGATCACACCCCCCTCCCCGCCACCACTGATCACACCCCCTCCCCGCCACCACCGCCACTGATCACACCCCCCTCCCCGCCACTGATCACACCCCCCTCACCACCATTGCCGCCACTGATCCCACCCCCCTCACCACCATTGTCGCCACTGATCCCACCCCCCTCACCACCATTGCCGCCACTGATCCCACCCCCCTCCCCACCATTGCCGCCACTGATCCCACCCCCTCACCACCATTGCCGCCACTGATCCCACCCCCTCACCACCATTGCCGCCACTAATCTCACCCCCCCTTCACCACCATCACCACCTCTGATCACACCCCCCTCCCCTCCACCGCCGCCACTGATCACACCCCCTCCCCACCACCGCCGCCACTGATCCCACCCCCCTCACCACCATTGCCGCCACTGATCCCACCCCCCTCACCACCATTGCCGCCACTGATCCCACCCCCCTCACCACCATTGCCGCCACTGTTTACACCCCCCTCCCCACCATTGCCGCCACTGTTTACACCCCCCTCCCCACCATTGCCGCCACTGATCCCTTGCCTCTCCCCACCATTGCCACCACTGCTCCCACCCTCCTCACCACCATCGCATGGTGCACTATTACTGATCCCATTCCCCTCTTCACCAGCCCTGCTGCTGATCCCATTCCCCCCTCTCCCCACCAGAACTATCATTGATCCCATTCGTCCTCTCCCAACCAGCACTGGTTGGGAGTGGGGGGGTGGGGGGGCCGGGGCCCTTCATGATTTCTTGCACCGGGGCCCTGAGAAATCTAGTTACGCCTCTGACAGAGATGCTCCCCTAAGAAGTCTTCCTTACCCCAGGACTCTCCCACGATCTCTTAACAATAAACACATTACAGTAAGAGAAGCAGAGTACTCTAATGGGAACTGGAGGCGGGGTCTCTCTAATGGACACAGAGAGGGCATCTGTTAGAGAGTCTGTTAGACAGAGCCCCCAGACAGGAGATGGTAAGAGACTGCAGACTTGATACAAGAGCTGGTCAGAGACTGCGGATATGATACAAGAGATCAATGCATTGATGCAGCCTCATCAATGTCCACCAAATGCAGCCTCATCAGTGCCCATCAAATGCAGCCTCATCAGTGCCCACCAAATGCAGTCTACCAGAGCCCACCAAATGCAGCCTACCAGTGCCCACCAAATGTAGCCTATCAGTGCCCACCAAATGCAGCCTACCAGTGCCCACCAAATGCAGATTACCTGTGCCCACCAAATGAAGCCTACCAGTGCCCACCAAATGCAGCATTATCAGTGCCCACCAAATGCAGCCTACCAGAGCCCACCAAATGCAGCTTACCAGAGCCCACCAAATGCAGCTTACCAGTGCCCACCAAATTAAGCCTACCAGTGCCCACCAAATGCAGCCTACTAGTGCCCACCAAATGCAGCCTACCAGTGCCCACCAAATGCAGCCTACCAGTGCCCACCAAATGCAGCCTACTAGTGCCCACCAAATGCAGCCTACCAGAGCCCACCAATGCAGCTTACCAGAGCCCACCAAATGCAGCCTACCAGTGCCCACCAAATGCAGCCTACCAGTGCCCACCAAATGCAGCTTACCAATGCCCACCAAATGCAGCTTACCAGTGCCCACCAAATGCAGCTTGCCAGTGCCCACCAAATGCAGCCTACCAGTGCCCACCAAATGCAGCCTACCAGTGCCCACCAAATGCAGTCTACCAGTGCCAACCAAATGTAGCCTACCAGTGCCCACCAAATGCAGCCTACCAGAGCCCACCAAATGCAGCTTACCAGAGCCCACCAAATGCAGCTTACCAGTGCCCACCAAATTAAGCCTACCAGTGCCCACCAAATGCAGCCTACTAGTGCCCACCAAATGCAGCCTACCAGTGCCCACCAAATGCAGCCTACCAGTGCCCACCAAATGCAGCCTACTAGTGCCCACCAAATGCAGCTTACCAGAGCCCACCAATGCAGCTTACCAGAGCCCACCAATGCAGCTTACCAGAGCCCACCAAATGCAGCCTACCAGTGCCCACCAAATGCAGCCTACCAGCGCCCACCAAATGCAGCTTACCAATGCCCACCAAATGCAGCTTACCAGTGCCCACCAAATGCAGCTTACCAGTGCCCACCAAATGCAGCCTACCAGAGCCCACCAAATGCAGCCTACCAGTGCCCACCAAATGCAGCCTACCAGTGCCCACCAAATGCAGTCTACCAGTGCCAACCAAATGTAGCCTACCAGTGCCCACCAAATGCAGTCTACCAGTGCCAACCAAGTGCAGCCTACCAGTGCCCACCAAGTGCAAGCCTACCAGTGCCCACCAAATGCCAGTGCCCACCAAATGCAGCTTACCAGTGCCCAGCAAATGCAGCCTACCAGTGCCCACCAAATGCAGCCTACCAGCGCCCACCAAATGCAGCTTACCAATGCCCACCAAATGCAGCTTACCAGTGCCCACCAAATGCAGCCTACCAGAGCCCACCAAATGCAGCCTACCAGTGCCCACCAAATGCAGCCTACCAGTGCCCACCAAATGCAGTCTACCAGTGCCAACCAAATGTAGCCTACCAGTGCCCACCAAATGCAGCTTACCAGTGCCCACCAAATTAAGCCTACCAGTGCCCACCAAATTCAGCCTACTAGTGCCCACCAAATGCAGCCTACCAGTACCCACCAAATGCAGCCTACCAGTGCCCACAAAATGCAGCCTACTAGTGCCCACCAAATGCAGCTTACCAGAGCCCACCAATGCAGCTTACCAGAGCCCACCAAATTCAGCCTACCAGTGCCCACCAAATGCAGCCTACCAGTGCCCACCAAGTGCAGCCTACCAGTGCCCACCAAGTGCAAGCCTACGAGTGCCCACCAAATGCCAGTGCCCACCAAATGCAGCTTACCAGTGCCCACCAAATGCAGCCTACCAGTGCCCACCAAATGCAGCTTACCAATGCCCACCAAATGCAGCTTACCAGTGCCCACCAAATGCAGCTTACCAATCCCCACCAAATGCAGCTTACCAGTGCCCACCAAATGCAGCCTACCAGTGCCCACCAAATGCATCTTACCAGTCCCCACCAAATGCAGCCTACCAGAGCCCACCAAATGCAGATTAACAGTGCCTACCAAATTCAGCTTACCAGAGCTCACCAAATGCAGCTTACGAGTGCCCACCAAATGGAGCCTTAACAGTGCCCACCAAATGCAGCCTACCAGTGCCCTCCAAATGCAATTTACCAGTGCCCACCAAATGTAGCTTACCGATGCCTAGATTATAGAGCTGTGTTGACCCGCTGTGTCACAGAGTTTTTGAGTTTCCCAGACAGCCACTGTAACAAAGTCCCGCCTCCTAGACCGGCTCCTATAATACATGTCATACTGATTTAATTTCCCTTCATTGGATCAGTGTGCCGCCTATCACAGGAGCCGGTCAAGGGGGCGGGACTTTGTTACAGTGGCTGCCCGGGTTTTTACACCCAAGCTCCGTGTCACAGCGGGAGATGCCCACTATGCAGTGGCGTACCTAGAGCATTTGGCACCCGGGGTTGATCCTATATCTGGCACCCCACCCCCCCCCCCCCCAACTTTAAAATGTGAAAACACCCACAAAAATTTGTAATGTTTTCAAGAATATTTATGGCACACATTTCACACCCCCCATCACAGTGCCCCTTGCAGTCTGCACCCCCCCCCCCCATCTCTCTAATCACAGTTCCCCCTTTTGCACTCTCTGCCTCCCCTGCACAGTCCTACCTTTGGCATAAACAGATAGCTAATATTATTAGAAATGTGTTTAAGTTTGATTAAGAGATTGGAGACTTGCTAAAGCAGATGGTCAGAGACTGCGGACATGGTACAGGAGATAGTCAGAGACTGCAGACATGATACAAGAGATGGTCAGAGACTACAGACCTGATACAGGAGATGGTCAGAGACTGAGGACATGATACAAGAGATGGTTAGAAACTGAGGACATGATACAAGAGATGGTCACTGAGGACATGATACAAGAGATGGTCAGAGACTGAGGACATGGTACAGGAGATAGTCAGAGACTGCAGACATGATACAAGAGATGGTCAGAGACTACGGACCTGATACAGGAAATGGTCAGAGACTGAGGACATGATACAGGAGATGGTCAGAGACTGAGGACATGGTACAGGAGATGGTCAGAGACTGCAGACATGATACAAGAGATAGTCAGAGACTACGGACCTGATACAGGAGATGGTCAAAGACTTAGGACATGATACAGGAGATGGTCAAAGACTGAGGACATGATACAAGAGATGCTCAGAGACTGAGGACATGATACAGGAGATGGTCAAAGACTGAGGGCATGATACAAGAGATGGTTAGAGACTGAGGACATGTTATAAATAGGGTTGAGCGGACACCTAGATGTCCGTGTTCGACGGGTTCGGCCGAACTTTAAAAAAAAGTCCGGGTCCGTGTCCCGGACTTTTACCGAACTTTTCCCGGACACCGAACCCCATTGAAGTCAATGGGGACCCGAACTTTAAGGCACTAAAATGGCTCTAAAACACCAATGGAAAGGGCTAGAGTGCTGCAAATGGCGGCAAAACGTAGTTAAGAGCATAGCAAGTGCTCTGCAAACAAATGTGGATAGGGAAATAACTTAAAACAACAAAAAAAAAAACAGAAAAATAAAACAATGTTCTTCATCTCTGAAGGACGAGGCCCATATGGAGTAGGAGGGAGGTTGAGGTGGTGGTGGATGTGGCGGTGTCATAGGCGTGCGCACAGGGTGTGCCGGGTGTACCTGGGCACACCCTAATCACCTAGGGCACATAGCATTATCGCTCTGTTTGCCAGTGAGGAGATGGGAAAGATCTCCCTCGGACCTGCTCTGCTCTATTTCTCTTTGCCAGCAGGGAGAGTAATGTATCGGGGCCATGTACATGTAGGCAAACACATGCATGTGTATTTCAACTTTGGGGTGCACACCCTAATGCAATAGGCTGCGCACACCTATGGGCGGTGTAGGTGGAAGCGGCGGTGGAGGAGGACCAGAGCCGGATTAAGAGCATCATGGTCTTGGTGCTGAGGATTTTGAAGGGCCTTAAGGGCCGTGCCTTGGCATGCACCCAGAGGAGGAAGGGTGCAGACATGCATGCCTAATTCAACATGGGATGCTGTCTCTGAAGCCCATAAACACATCCATGCATCGGCAACTGTCCCTCCTTGTCAGGCCTTCGCGCTGTGTGGGGAGGTTCTGAGGGTGCTGCCTGGGGAAGCGAGCATAGAAGCCAGACTTCTGTGTTTACAAGTGACAGAAGAGCGGTCACAGTGAATATGGCCAACCCGGGGCCTATATAAAAGGTAGGGGCCTGGAGCTGCAGCTCCAATAGCCCCTACGTTAATCTGGCCCTGAGGAGGAGGATGAGGTAGCCAACACTGCTTCTTTTCACAAATTTTAAATGAGGGTACACCCCAAAAGAGTGAGAAAGAGCAAAAATGGAACAATGGGTGGGTAAGGTCGGTATCCATTGCTATTCTGCACAAGGTACGGAAAAGTCCCGTGGGATCCATGCCTGGTTCATTTTAATGAACGTGAGCTTGTCCACATTGTCTCTGGACAGGCGGCTGCGCTTGTCTGTTATAACGCCCCCAGCCGTGCTAAATACCCGTTCAGATAATACACTGGCTGCAGGGCACGCCAGCACCTCCAAGGCGTAAAGGGCAAGCTCAGGCCATGTGCTCAATTTGGAGACCCAGAAGTTGAAGGGGGCAGACCCCTCATTCACTACATGTAGGCGTGTGCACACATACTGCTCCACCATGTTGGTAAAATGCTGCCTCCTGCTAAGACGTTCCACCTGAGCTGCTGGTGCTGCTGTTTGTTGTGGCGTGCTGACAAAGCTTTTCCACATTTGGGCCATGCTAACCCTGCCTTCTGAGGTGCTGGCGGTGCCCTGGTTGCGTTGGCGACCTCCTCCTCCTCCTCCTCTGCCTTGTGCTTCCACTGTGGCCCCGCTGTCAGATGGGAATGCCAGCAGCATCGCATCTACCAGCGTGCGCTTGTACTCGCGCATCTTGCGATCGCGCTCCAGTGAGTGAATTAAGGACGGTACGTTGTCCTTGTAACGGGGATCCAGCAGCGTGGCCACCCAGTAATCAGCACAAGTTAGAATGTGGGCAACTCGGCGGTCGTTGTGGAGACACTGCAGCATGTAATCGCTCATGTGTGCCAGGCTGCCCAGAGGCGACGAAAGGCTGTCCTCTGTGGGAGGTGTATCGTCCGTGTCCTCTGTATCCCCCCAGCCACGCGCCAGTGATGGCCATGAGCTGGCCTGGGTGCCACCCTGCTGTGAACATGGTTCCATCTCCTCCTCCAGCTCCTCCTCCAGCTCCTCCTCCTCCTCATCCTCCAGAACTGTGCCCCTGCTGGACAATTGTGTCCCTGGCGTTTGTGTGTGCAGGAACCCACCCTCGGAGCCCCTTGCGAATGACTGCCCTGAAAGCCTTTGAAATGTTACCTCTTCATCCTCCTCCTCCTCCTCCTCATCCTGTGCCACATCCTCTTCCATCATCGCCCGAATTGTTTTTTCAAGGAGGCATAGAAGTGGGATAGTTAAGCTGAGAACGGCGTCATTGCCACTGGCCATGTTGGTGGAGTACTCAAAACAGCGCAACAAGGCACACAGGTCTCGCATGGAGGCCCAGTTATTGGTGGTGAAGTGGTGCTGTTCCGCAGAGCGACTCACGCGTGCGTGCTGCAGCTGAAACTCCACTATGGCCTGCTGCTGCTCGCACAGTCTTTGCAGCATGTGCAAGGTGGAGTTCCACCTTGTGGGCACGTCACATATGAGGCGGTGAGCGGGAAGGCCGAAGTTACGCTGCAGCGCTGCCAGGCGAGCAGCAGCAGGGTGAGAACGCCGAAAGTGCGCACAGACGGCCCGCACTTTCTGCAGCAGCTCTGACATATCGGGGTAGTTTTTAAGGAACCTCTGCACCACCAAATTCAGCACATGCGCCAGGCAAGGGATGTGCGTCAAACCGGCTAGGCCCAGAGCTGCTATGAGATTTCGCCCGTTATCGCACACCACCAGGCCGGGCTTGAGGCTCGCTGGCAGCAACCACTCATTTGTCTGCTGTTCCATGCTCCTCCACAACTCCTGCGCGGTGTGTGGTTTGTCCCCCAAACAGGCAAGTTGTAAAACTGCCTGCTGTCGTTTAGCCCTGGCCGTGCTGAAGTTGGTGGTGAAGGTATTACGCTGTCCGGATGAGGAGGCGGTAGAGGATGAGGTAGCGGAGTAGGATGAGTTAGGAACAGGAGGCAAACTGAAGCGCCCTGCAATCCTCGGTGGTGGAAGGACATGCGCCAAATTGCTATCCGCCTCAGGCCCATCCGCCACTGCATTTACCCAGTGTGCCGTTAGGGAGATATAACGCCCCTGACCGTGCTTACTGGTCCACGTATCGGTAGTTAGGTGGACCTTGGCACAGATGGCGTTGCGCAGTGCACACCTGATTTTTTCCCCCACTTGGTTGTGCAGGGAAGGGATGGCTTGCCTGGAAAAGTAGTGGCGGCTGGGCACGACGTACTGTGGGACAGCCACCGACATAAGCTTTTTAAAACTGGGCGTCTCCACCAGACGGAATGACAGCATTTCAAAGGCCAATAATTGTGAAATGCTGGCATTCAGGGCCAGGGATCGCGGGTGGGTAGGGGGGTACTTCCTCTTCCTCTCAAGTGTTTGGGAGATGGAAAGCTGAACACTTCCACGGGACATTGTGGAGATGGTTGTTGGTGACCCAGGTGGTGGTGTTGCTGACAGATCGTCTGTTTGCGGGGTGGCAGGTGCCGGTATGACTACAGAGGTGGCTGGAGCGGCCGAGACTGCAGCAGAAGAGGAAGCAGGATGAGCCAGAGACGTTTCTTGGTTTTGAAGGTGTGTACTCCACTGCAGCTCGTGCTTTGCACTTAGATGCCTGATCATGCAGGTTGTGCTCAGGTTGAGAAGGTTTATGCCTCGCTTCAGGCTCTGATTGCACAGGGTGCAAACCACTCGTGTCCTGTCATCAGCACATTTTCTAAAGAACTTCCACGCTAGAGAAATCTTTTGAGCTGACTTTGGTGCGCTCGTTCCCTTGCTGCGTTGGGCAGTAGCAGGCGTAGTGTCTAGGGCACGGCCGCTCCGCTTCTGCACCCTGCTCCCTCTTCTGCTGTGCTGGTGGCTCTGTTCGACCACCGCCTCTTCCTCCAAACTACTCAGGTCACCTGCATGACCTTCATTCCATGTGGGGTCGAGGACCTCATCGTCCTCCACATCATCTTCCACCCAGTCTTCACCCCTGCCCTCCCTGTCGGTCTCCACAATGCTGAACGCCGCAGCAGTTGGCACCTGCGTTTCGTCATCATCGGAGACGTGCTGTGATGGTCCTTCCATGTACTCATCTTGAGAAATAAGTGGTTGGGCATCGCTGCACTTAATCTCTTCCACTTCTGGGGCAGGGCTAGGTGGATGGCCCTGGGAAACCCTGCTGACAGAGTCCTCAAAAAGAATAAGAGACTGCTGTATGGCTTGGGGCTCAGACTGCTTGCCTGATTTGCAAGGGGGTGAGGTGAAAGACGGTTGGACATTGGCTGCAGGTGCCAACTCTGACCTTTCTGCAGTAGACTGGGTGGGAGACAATGTGAAGGAACTGGAGGCACTGTCAGCAGCAAACCAATCTACTATCGCCTCTACGTGTTCTGGCCTCATCACTTCTAGAGGTGTATGATGCCCTACCAAATACTGATGCAGGTTCTGTCGCCTACTCACACTTGAGGAAGGTGTTTGACTTGTGCGTGTAGCTGGCACAGATCGACCACGTCCTCTCCTTGCAACAGGAGCTCTAGCAGCAGCACCACGACCCAGGCCACGGCCCCTATTTGACGCTCTCCTCATATTTCTGAAATTTAAGATCTTGCCCTAGAAAGGTCTTTATTGAATAGCGGAACAAAAGAACAACAGTATCGCACGGGTGTATCTCACAGTCAAATATGCAAACTATGCCGCAATTTAATGTTTTTTACACCAAAAGGGTGTGTATTGAATAGCGGAATAGGATAAAAAACTGTGTATCTCACACGTACAAACACAGACTAGGCCCGATTAAATTTTTTCCTACCCTAAAGGGAGGATGAGGAAGAGGAGTATGGAACAGGCAGCACCCTCAAATCTTCAGAAGTATGAGATGAACCTCAAAAACTTGGAAAGGTGGATCTCACACGTACCGACACAGACTATTCCGCAATTTAATTGATCCCCAAAGGTTTTTTAATTGAATAGCGGAATAGGAAATATGATCAAAAAAAGTGTATGTATCTCACACGTACAGAAGCACACTAGGCCCCAATTACTATTGTTTGTACACCTAAAAGGATGGATGAGGAGGAGGAGGAGTATGGAACAGGCAGCACCCTCAAAGCTTCAGAAGTATGAGATGAACCCCAAAAACTTGTAAAGGTGGATCTCACACGTACCGACACAGACTATCCCGCAATTTAATTGATCCCCAAAGGTTTTTATTGAATAGCGGAATAGGAAATATGATCAAAAAAAAGTGTATGTTTTTCACACGTACAGAAGCACACTAGGCCCCAATTACTATTGTTTGTACCCCTAAAAGGATGGATGAGGAGGAGGAGGATGAAACAGGCAGCACCCTCAAATCTTCAGAAGTATGAGATTGTGTTCACTGTACCCCACAAAGATTGTGTTCACTGCACCCCAAAAGGATTGTCTTCACTGCACCCCACAAAGATTGTGTTCACTGTACCCCCCAAAGATTTTGTTCACTGCACCCCACAAGGATTGTCTTCACTGCACCCCACAAAGATTGTGTTCACTGTACCCCACAAAGATTGTGTTCACTGCACCCCAAAAGGATTGTCTTCACTGCACCCCACAAAGATTGTGTTCACTGTACCCCACAAAGATTTTGTTCACTGCACCCCACAAAGATTGTGTTCACTGTACCCCACAAAGATTGTGTTCACTGCACCCCAAAAGGATTGTCTTCACTGTACCCCACAAAGATTGTGTTCACTGTACCCCACAAAGATTTTGTTCACTGCACCCCACAAAGATTGTGTTCACTGTACCCCCCAAAGATTTTGTTCACTGTACCCCACAAAGATTGTGTTCACTGTACCCCACAAAGATTTTGTTCACTGCACCCCACAAAGATTGTGTTCACTGCACCCCAAAAGGATTGTCTTCACTGCACCCCACAAAGATTGTGTTCACTGTACCCCACAAGGATTGTCTTCACTGCACCCCACAAGGATTGTCTTCACTGTACCCCACAAAGATTTTGTTCACTGCACCCCACAAAGATTGTGTTCACTGTACCCCACAAAGATTGTGTTCACTGCACCCCAAAAGGATTGTCTTCACTGCACCCCACAAAGATTGTGTTCACTGTACCCCACAAAGATTTTGTTCACTGCACCCCACAAAGATTGTGTTCACTGCACCCCAAAAGGATTGTCTTCACTGCACCCCACAAAGATTGTGTTCACTGTACCCCACAAAGATTGTGTTCACTGTACCCCCCAAAGATTTTGTTCACTGCACCCCACAAAGATTGTGTTCACTGTACCCCACAAAGATTTTGTTCACTGCACCCCACAAAGATTGTGTTCACTGCACCCCAAAAGGATTGCCTTCACTGCACCCCACAAAGATTGTGTTCACTGTACCCCACAAAGATTTTGTTCACTGTACCCCCCAAAGATTTTGTTCACTGCACCCCACAAAGATTGTGTTCACTGTACCCCACAAAGATTGTGTTCACTGTACCCCACAAATATTTTGTTCACTGTACCCCACAAAGATTGTGTTCACTGCACCCCAAAAGGATTGTCTTCACTGCACCCCACAAAGATTGTGTTCACTGTACCCCACAAGGATTGTCTTCACTGCACCCCACAAGGATTGTCTTCACTGTACCCCACAAAGATTTTGTTCACTGCACCCCACAAAGATTGTGTTCACTGTACCCCACAAAGATTGTGTTCACTGCACCCCAAAAGGATTGTCTTCACTGCACCCCACAAAGATTGTGTTCACTGTACCCCACAAAGATTTTGTTCACTGCACCCCACAAAGATTGTGTTCACTGTACCCCACAAAGATTGTGTTCACTGCACCCCAAAAGGATTGTCTTCACTGCACCCCACAAAGATTGTGTTCACTGTACCCCACAAAGATTGTGTTCACTGTACCCCCCAAAGATTTTGTTCACTGCACCCCACAAAGATTGTGTTCACTGTACCCCACAAAGATTTTGTTCACTGCACCCCACAAAGATTGTGTTCACTGCACCCCAAAAGGATTGTCTTCACTGTACCCCACAAAGATTGTGTTCACTGTACCCCCCAAAGATTTTGTTCACTGCACCCCACAAAGATTGTGTTCACTGTACCCCACAAAGATTGTGTTCACTGTACCCCACAAATATTTTGTTCACTGTACCCCACAAAGATTGTGTTCACTGCACCCCAAAATGATTGTCTTCACTGCACCCCACAAAGATTGTGTTCACTGTACCCCACAAAGATTGTCTTCACTGTACCCCCCAAAGATTTTGTTCACTGCACCCCACAAAGATTGTGTTCACTGTACCCCACAAAGATTTGGTTCACTGCACCCCAAAAGGATTGTGTTCACTGCACCCCAAAAAGATTGTGTTCACTGCAGCCCACACACAGAAAAATGGATGTGGATCACTGACACCTGCCTATCTCCTATTCCACACCACACAGCAATATCGATTGTAGTTTGTAGAACACACTTTCCCTAAAATTCAGCAGCAGCCTCTCCCTAACAGGATTGAGAAGAGATCGTAGATCAGGATTAAGTGCAGACCCCACCCCACACAGCAATATCGATTGTAGTTTGTAGAACACACTGACCCTATAATTCAGCAGACTCTATCCCTAAAATGCCTACAACTCGCCCTGCCTAAACACTCCGACCTGACCCTAAATTCTATCCGGACACCAATTTGTTTTCCCTGCCTGTCTTTCCCTAATCAGCAGCCAGCACGTATGTGTGCTCTGTCCCTGAGCTAAGCAGCAGAATGACGCCGCTGCGGCTGCCTCGAACTTATAAAGACTTGGTCACATGCTTCAGACGGCCAATCACAGCTACTCATACATTTGCAGGCATGGCTGGGATAGCTTAAGGCACACCAGTTAAACGATTGTTGATTGGCTGTTGAAAGCCCGCCATGAAAAGAGCGCCAAAACATGCAAAACCCGGAAATAAAACGACCGAACACGGATTTTTTACCCGAACATACAGTAAAGTGTCCGTGTCCGTGTCGGGTAACAAAAATCCAATTATTCGGTACGAACACGAATAATACAGTCCGTGTTCGCTCAACACTAGTTATAAATGATTGGTGCGCTAAACATATAGATGAAATTGCAATAAAACAATTCAATATAAATAACTGTGATAATGATGTGACAAAATTCTGAATAAATTCAACACATTAGAAAAAATGAAACTTCCGCGCTATGGACTAAATGGATATATAAGTGAATAATAAATAAGTGAAAAAAGAGATGTATATAAAATATATGTGGATCAAAAAATGTGTATAAATATATCTAAAAATAGGCTGCAGCCTCCCTGGATGATAGTCCGGAGACTATACACTGGATAAAAAAGAAGAAATAGGGATGATGGCGCTGCCTATATAATTTAGATATAAAAATATGTATATAAACTGTGAATTACAGTGCCTAATGTTAAAACAATATGTATATTCATACAATAATATGTTCCAAAAAACATCAATTAGGTGCAAGTGCACAGTGTGAAAGTGCCTTCAAAAAGTTGGAAAGTGACTGGTGCAATAAATAACAATAAATATTATCTAATAATAATAATATCGGCATGCAAATAATGTGCTAAAAAATATGGTGCTATGTGATATGAACTGTTCCACTCATACCATATGATGATATGGGGAATTTATATAAAGTGCCAACAGAGCCAAAAAGAAAACACGTTTATGAAATACAGATTGCAAGTCCAGTAAGGAAAGATCCAGTAAAAAAGTCTATATCATATACGGTGACTTCAAGAACAAAAAAAGTGACAACACTCGGAGAATCAACACTCAGGTGAAAGGTGACCCCGTGGTGGGTGGTAAGGTGCTGGAATTCCTTTGGTAAAAATGCACACTTACCAGAGACACCCACCCCACACAGGGGTATAGAGCGGGTGTTTTAATGGGTCTGGCAACCTAGCGATATCCTCCTATCCCTGGATGCTGATGACGTACAAGCTACGAAACGCGTACGGCGTGTCGAGTCATTTCCGGTAAACCCACATAGGAACGAGGCTTGGACCGCAAGCGCTCGGTTGATACAGTCACGCTCGATTTTTACCTGTTTTATGTGAGTACCTTTGCATTGTTTTGCTTAATAAAGTAAATTACGGAATCACACTATGTCCACCATTCATTTTCTGGTATAATATCGGGAGTGGAGCTGAGTGGATCCCTCGGAACACACCTAGGTCAGGAAGGCATACAGGGGACTATCCCAAGGCATATCCATTCCAGGACCAGCCTGATCCTCGGCACACGCCCTCCATCCAGGGATAGGAGGATATCGCTAGGTTGCCAGACCCATTAAAACACCCGCTCTATACCCCTGTGTGGGGTGGGTGTCTCTGGTAAGTGCGCATTTTTACCAAAGGAATTCCAGCACCTTACCACCCACCACGGGGTGAAAAACTCCAGGCAGTGTGACTTAGACAACAAGAAGACTTACCATTACCGAATCTGGGGAGAATAGACCATCCATCCAGCTACCTGTCACGTTCTGACCGAGGGAGAGCATACTTGCATGCTACAATATATTTTACATCTGGTAAGAGGCTCTCTAGTGTGGTGTACACGAGGGTGGATGTGCATAAGTTTTGCTATTTTGGATTGCTCAAGTCCAATTTACGTCTGGTAAGAAGAACAGTCAGCTGGTGGTGGGATTTTATTCACGTGGATAATACACAGTTTGGGACATGGTTCCAGCACTTTGGCATTATTACTACAGTTTTACCCACACACTCATCACTACAATGTGGATATTATTTGATGGACTTGAATGTGTTGAATTTATTCAGAATTTTGTCACATCGTTATCACAGTTATTTATATTGAATTGTTTTATTGCAATTTCATCTATATGTTTAGCGCACCAATCATTTATAACATATTTACACTCGGCACAGTATCTTGGTTGCAGCTTCACTTTTATTTATTTATCACCGCACCCTATATTTATAATAGAGACTGAGGACATGATACAAGAGAAGGTCAGAGACTGCGGATGTGATAGAAGATAGAAGAGCACTAGGGGGGCCGGAGAGCACAGGGGAAGCAGAGAGCACTGGAGGAGCTGAAGGGCAGGGGGGAATGGGGGGGGGGACTGGAAAGAATTAAGGAGTGGGGTTTGGAAAGCATTGCAGGGGGGTTGGAAGGCGCAGGGGGTGGAGAGCACTGGTGGGGGGGGGCAGGGAGCACTGGGGGGGCAGGGAAAACCAGGGGGGTGGAGAGCACGGGGGGAGGGGGGGAACTGGAGAAAACTGGGGGGAACTGGAAATCCCTGAGGGGTAGCAAGGGAGCACAGGAGGCTGGAGAGAACTGAGGGAGCCAGAGAGCATGGGGGGGAGATGAAAAGCACTGTGGGGGGCTAAAGAGCACTGGGGGGGCTAAGAGCACTAACGGGGGCCAAGAGCACTGAGGGGGGGCTAAGAGCACTGAGGGGGGGGTTAGGAGCACTGAGGGGGGTTTAAGAGCACTGAGGGGGGTTAAGAGCACTGAGGGGGGGTAGGAGCACTGAAGGGGGGGTTAAGGGCATGGGGGGTCTGGAGAGCACTGGGGGGCAAGCAAAAGAAGTTGTATAGGAGGGGGATGGGGCAGCTGCATATAGATGAATTGACCTTTCCCTATTCTTCCTGCAGCCACTGAGAGGAGGAGAATCAGACATTCTGCGGCTGCAGGAAGAATAGGGAAAGATGAATTCCTCCATATGCAGCTGCCCCATGCCCATCCAATACAGCACACACACTCGATTCGGGCACTCACCTTCTTCCCGCTGCGGCTTTGCCCCCCGCCCCACAAGCAGCGTGGACTGAAGGAGCTTCCTTCTCCTTCACACCGGCCGTACACACACCCCGCCCGCCCGCTGGTACGCCACTGCAGGAGGGGAGGACTCTGCTCTGCCACTGGAGCTTCGGCGCCCCTCCCCCATTAGCTCGCGGAGCCTAGGTGTGGTGCACCCGCCCAGGATCGGCCCTGCTCCTAGCACAGTTTCAGGAGCATGGAAGAGTCTCCAGCAGTGGCGGCCCGTCTTTTGGGGCGCAGGGCGCCGCCCCCCCATCCATGCATCCAGCCCCCTAATCTACATGCAGGGTGCCAGACACATGGATTCCAATGGGTTTTTTTTTTTTTTGAAGCACGTGATTAGAGCCAGCGGCACTAATAGGCTTAAAAAAAGGGTGGGCTCGGGGCGCAGAGCCCACCCAGTTGTGTGACAATAGCGAATTAATATTCCCTATTGTCACACTGATTCTCCTCCCAGCCAATCAGGAAGCGGGTCGTGAGACCCCTTTCCCGATTGGCTGAAAGGAGAATCACTCTTATTGACCGAGGAGGAGGAGGAGTAGGAGGAGGGAGACACAAGCACAGACCGACCCACCAGCTGCCACTTTTCCTATCCCTGCACATATAGACAGATTCTCAGCTGCAACTGCTGCAGAACCTCCATGGAGCTCTCATGGTGACTGGCACTCTGCATCCTTCTGTATTCCCCATCTCACAGACCCCCGGCAAGCACAGCGCTCCAGACAGCAGCACAATTCTATGGAGACCCTGGTAGAGACTTGTCTACACTGTGAGCTGAGTACAATGGGTTTGGTGTACAAGGGCATACCTGACCTGACCATGGCTCTACATGGGGATCTGATCCCCATCATTGTATCTTATCATAAGTAGAGAGTACACTTATTATGAAGTGGCTGTAATCACATTGTGACCTGATATTACTGTCTGTTATATATTGGGAGCAAATCATAGCTCTGCTACATTTCTATGGAATGTTTGGTACTGTATATATACCCATATACATGCATTACTACTGTATATGGATTAATATAATAGAAATTATTAATAGAGTTTAATCACTGTGTGATCTCATATAATGAGTGGAACAGAGTTCAGCTCATTTGAATTGCAATATGGAATATATACTGTATATATATTATATGTATATATGTATAATATTATATTGAACGTGAATACATGTATATGGGTACATGAATACTGTGGGTTGGCTGGCGGGCAAGCGGGTGGGCAGGCGGGCGGCGTGAGGCAGGGGGAAGTTTGTTTGCTGCCCCCCCAAAAAAATGGAGAACCAGTCGCCACTGGATTCCAGGAGACAGGCAGTTACTCTAGGAGAGCTGGATGGGGTCATAGAAGGTCCTTAACCCATCAGCAGGACCGGTATCTGCCCCTTTGTGCAAGGAGGAACAGGATGAGCACTGCCAGAGCCCTACAAAATGACCTCCAGGAGGCCACTGGTGTGAATGTCTCTGACCAACAATCAGAAACAGATTTTATGAGGGTGGCCTACGTCCTCTAGTGGGCCCTGTGCTCACTGCCAGGCACCGTGGAGCTCAATTGGCATTTGCTATTGAACGCCTGAATTTGCAGGTCCGCCACTGGCACCCTGTGCTTTTTACAGTTGAGAGCAGGTTTACCCTGAGCACATGTGACAGACGTGGAAGGGTTTTGAGAAGCGGTGGAGAACATTATGCTGTCTGTAACATCGTTCATCATGACCAGTTTGGTGGTGGGTCAGTGATGGTCTGGGGAGGCATATCCATGGAGGGACGCACAGACCTCTACAGGCTAGACAATGGCACCCGGACTGCCATTCGATATCAGCATGAAAACCTTGGACCAATTGTCAGACCCTACACTGGTGCAGTGGGTCCTGGGTTCCTCCTGGTGCACGACAATGCCAAGCCTCACATGATATAAGTATGCAGCCAGTTCCTGAACAATGAAGGAATTGATCAGTGGCGGCCCACCCATAGGGGGCGCAGGGGCGCCGCCCCCCAAACACAAGCAGGAAAAAAAAAAAGATTAAATTAAAAAAAAAAGTAAATTTTTCGCCCACTGGGGGCGCCGGACTTAGTGCTGGGTATGGGGGGGGTTTGACCCCACCCCCGCCTGGCAGAGGCGCCGATTGGCGCTCTTCTGGGGGTCATCGGGGCACAGAGCAATGCGCCCCGACACACCCCACTTTAACGATGTCTGGGCTGTGATTGGCCCAGAGTCCAGCCTGGACCAATCACAGGAGGACATCGGACCTGGTGACGTGATGCCTGGGGGCGGTGCACCACCCCCGCGTCACGCTCACCTTCCGTTCCCGCCCGCGGCCCGACGCAGAGAGAGAAGAGCGGCGATCGACTCGCAAGAGCAGCGTGACCGGCGTGGAGGAGCTGACAGTTGGACGGATCGGACATCGGAGCGCGAGGAGGAGTGAGTGAGCCGTAGCCGCCGGCGGCCAGGACGGTAGGAGACGTCCTAAATCCTGGCTCACCCCACCACAGACCGGCAGTCGACTTCAGGCAGTCCGCAGGCGCAGCCAGGGAGGGTGAGTAGACACAGTCCCAGGCTCCCAGCAGTGTGTGACAGACCGTCAGGGACCAGCAGCAGCCCAGCTAACGGTAAGTGAAGAACTTTGAAGTGGCGATATTAGACAATATGGCGGCGGCGCACTGTGTGGTTTTTGTGAAGCTGCATGCCTGTACATTGAGCTGTGCCATCATGCCTGTACATTGAACTTTGCCATCATGCCTGTACATTGACCTGTGCCATCATGCCTGTACATTGACCTGTGCCATGCCTATACCATCACCTGTGCCATGCCTGTACCATGACCTCAAAGTCACGCAATTTTTTACCGCGTTTTTTGCCGCGAAGCAATACCTAGTACATTTTTCTTTTTGCGCCCCCCCCCCCCCAAAAAAAATTTTTGAGCACCAGCCGCCACTGGAATTGATACAATTGAATGGCCCCCAGGTTCACCTAACCTAAATCCAATAGAACACCTCTGGGACATTATGTTTCGGTCCACCAGGTTGCACCTCAGTCTGTTCAGGAGCTCAGAACACCATCCGTCGTCTCATTAGGAGCATGCCCCAATGTTGTCAGGCATGCAGCATACAAGCATGTGGGGGCCATACAAACTACTGAGATGCATTGAGTTGCTGCAATGAAATTTCAGCAAAATGGACTAGCCTGCTGCATCGTTTTTCCACTTTGATTCTTGGGGTGTCTTTGAATTCAGTCCTCTGTAGAGTGATAATTTTAATTTCCATCAAACGATGTGGCATCCTTTCTTTCCTAACACATTGCTTAGTCCATACCAGAATAGATCCTAACACATTACCCAGTCCATACCAGTATAGATATCCAGCATGATATTTTTGAGATCTGTAGTGTTTTCAGTGTTCCTTTATTTTTTTTGAGCAGTGTATAAGGAATAGTACTCATTTTAGTACATATAACAGTGCTATAGGTACTAACACTCAGTTTACAGAGATCACTGTTATATATAGGGAAAATAACTTAGTGAGTGCTAGCCCCTATATATAACATTTATATCTGTACAATGAGTGCTTTTCCCATAATACTGAAATCTGTACACTTTGGCGGGAAGAATGTCCCTTAAATTGGTGGTCAATGAAAATAATATTCCTTACATTGGTGAAGAGTGGAAGAAGGTTTATTACATTGGTGGTCTGTGACAAGAATGTCTCCTTACATTGGTGGTCAGTAGGAAGAATGTTCATTACATTGGTGGTCAGTGAGAAGAATATCTCTTGTATTGGTGGTCAGTGAGAAGATTGTCTCCTTACATTGGTGGTGAGAAAAATGTCTCTCTACATTGGTGGTCAGTGGGAAGAAGGTTCCTTACATTGGTGGTCAGTGAGCAGAATGCCCCTTAATATGGTGGTCTGTGGAAGAACACTTCTTACATTGGTGGTCAGTAGGAAGAATGTCCCTTATATTGTTGGTCAGTGAAGAAAAGGCTCCATACATTGGAGGTCAGTAGGAAAAATGCCCCTTACAATGGTGCAAAGGAGAGTATAACTGCGCTAACTAATAGGTTCCAGCAACAACTTAAATTGTGACAAACAACATAAAACGTATACAGGGCTAAGTTGCGCTAAATTGTGCTATGATGACAATGAATATCAAAAAAACACAATGACTGATGTGATGACCCCAAAATGAATGTCCTCAATAGTAACTAGGGTAATGTCCAAATAACAGACACAGTCCAAAATCCGGAGTCCCAAAGTCAGAAGAGAATAAGCCAACAATTATGTAGTCTCCTTACCAGATAAAGGGAAAGGATTCGCCCAAAAAAAACACAGATGTATGTTGAATCCACCAGCCTCAGATCAGCAAGCTCATGGTCCTCTCATTGATGAGTAGCAATTGTATGTGGAAAGAAATTGAAAAATTCCATAGCATAATACTGTTAGGCATTAATATATCACCCTAGGAAGTGCACACCATCACCAGAGCCAGATATCAGAATGAAAGTAGGAGCACCGACACCCTTATGTCCCAAATGCTTACCAGATATCAATTATGTAGGGCAAAGGAGAGGGATAGCAAACGAGAGCCACCAAGTCGGAAGGACCACTCCCAACACCACTGCCTCTTACCAAAAGCTGATAGGATATAAGCCAAACAATCTCATGGATAATCCTCGGGGCAGACACAATAGTATGGAAAGACAAAAAGCGCTTGATAGTGTAAAACCACCAGACTTTATTCATATAACAAAAGGAAAGCAACTTACAAAAATATGGAGAATCAAAGCGTGGATAGAGCTGGATTGAGATAAGCCGCCGGCCGGTCGGCTTCTCCGCCCGTCCTCAACACAAGCGTCAACACAAGCAGGTGACGTCAGCACGCCGCAACCGACGCACGTTTCGTCAGATATGAAGACGTTTCCACGGTACGGGCGGCGCGCTGACGACACCGTTTATGTACAGAAGGGTTCACACCCCATGTGACCATCCAGGGCGGGTCAATCCGCCATCTTAACTTAGGTATAGACAGCAGTATTGCCCTAACCCTGGACAAACCACCAATAATTGCTATTTTAATTCGTCATGCATAAAATTATATATTGTAAATCAATCCCCAGTGTGCCAAATCTGAAGTTGATTCCAAACCTAAATAAAAAACGAAATTATTAATAGCGCACCTGCTGACAAACACAGGTGTCCACATTGATGTTAATTATAATTCAATCATATAAATGTCGACACCTAAAGTGTGGTACCTCGCGGTCACCACAATTCATATATTAACAGATACCCAATTCATAAACATATTAAATAGTCATAATAAATGCTCAATCTAAAACCAATTAAATAAATAAATATATTAATGTATATTAAAACATTCACTCAGGTGTAATGACTAATAGCGCCACCTGCTGGCACACACAGGTATCTATTAAGTCAAATTCCATCGTATAAATATCGGTCACATAAGGTGTGATACCTTATTGTCACAATACATATATTGACAGATAAAAATGTATTAAATATTTTAAAATAACCATATTACATGCTAATAAACAATACCTGCCAGTTCTCAACCATTGCAACCACGCAGAGTTGTAGATACTGGGGCTCCGCCTCTTCCGGGCACACAACAATTGGGCCAGGGTTATCCAGGTTGGGGTTTTCCCAGGGTGAATCAAGGCACCAAAAGGCAGGCAGAACAAAACGAGGCACTAGAGGAGGGAGAAGGATCCAACTCAAAAAAGTAAGGATGTAGGAGGAGTTGGTATTTTCAACTTAAGTAAGGTTGTCCTGTCTGAATCTGAGAAAAGGGTTTTGGATAAGGGTCTCAAATTTGCCCCTCCAAGAACCATGAACAAATTTGAAACGTATATGGATGTTCATAAATTTATCAGAAAAGTGAACATCAAGCGTTATATGGCCAATAATCCTGTTAAAGAAAATCGCTTGCCATCCCAGTATCAACATTCTGGGCTTGCGAATGCTTCTTTATTCAATCCTCCTGGTTCCTTGGCTCCATCCATCAAAGTCTTCAGGGACGTTGTCCTTAGAGACCTTGAGTCCATGAAGGTTCACAAATGCAAATTGAATAAAGACCTACAGAAGGGACTGGATTCTTTATGTAAAAATAAAGAATTAGTAATTAGACCTGCGGATAAGGGTGGGGCCATTGTTGTCCTTGATAGGTGCGATTATTTGCGTGAAATGCATCGTATTCTAGGTGATGGCTCCACTTATTCCGTTTTATCGAGAGATACGAAAGGCATTTATAAACGCGAATTGGAGGGTATTATTGATAGGGGACATCAACTTAACATTCTTAACAAGAAGGAGACGTCCTTTCTTGTACCTAAGTGTCCACGTACCCCTATCATATACTACTTACCAAAAATCCATAAAAGTCTGACTTCCCCCCCGGGGCGTCCCATAGTCAGTGGCATCGACTCTGTGACGTCCCGGGTGGGGAAATATATTGACTTTTATTTACAGCCCCTGGTACAGAGGATGCCATCCTATGTCTGGGATACCAGGCAGGTAATCAATACACTTTCTAATTTCACTCCTACCCATGGTATGTGGATGGTGACGGCAGACGTGTCGTCATTATACACAATTATTCCTCATGAGTTGGGTCTGGGTGCAGTTAATATGTACCTCAACAGAGACTCAGGTTTACCCAATATACAAATCTCCTTCATTATGGAATTATTGGAATTTGCAACCAAGCACAATTATTTTTGGTTTGGTGGGCTTTTCTACCAACAGGACACTGGTGTCGCAATGGGCGCTAAGAACGCCCCGTCCCTGGCCAATTTATTTATGGCCCAATGGGAAGAGGATGTCATCTATGGCTGCAACAGACCGCAGTTGGCGTTGTGGGCCAGGTATATAGATGACATCCTCCTCCTGTGGGACGGTCAAGAGTCAGATTTGGTCGGTTTTCTGGAATCCCTTAATACCAACACTAGGGGTAACCATTTGAACTATGAGATAAGCCAAAGTAACATCACTTTTTTGGATTTGTCTATTTCAATACTAAACGACAAGTTTATCACTAAGACGCATTTTAAAGCCACCGATAGGAACTCCTACATCCCAGTTGACAGTTGCAATCACGAGTCCTGGTTGAGGGCTGTTCCTAAGGGGCAGAGTTGTATAAAGTACTCGAAACCCATACTTGAGTAAAAGTAGACTTAAAGGTGGGAAGACAATGTAATAGAGCAGCACGAAATGCCAGCAGAATGCTTGGATGTATAGGGAGAGGTATAAGCAGTAGAAAGAGAGAAGTGCTTATGTCGCTGTACAGAACACTGGTGAGACCTCACTTGGAGTATTGTGCGCAGTACTGGAGGCCATATCTCCAGAAGGATATAGATACTCTAGAGAGAGTTCAGAGAAGAGCTACTAAACTAGTACATGGATTGCAGGAAAAAACTTACCAGGAAAGGTTAAAGGACCTTAACATATATAGCTTGGAAGAAAGAAGAGACAGAGGGGATATGATAGAAACTTTTAAATACATAAAGGGAATCAACTCGGTAAAGGAGGAGAGCATATTTTAAAGAAGAAAAACTACCACAAGAGGACACAGTTTTAAATTAGAGGGGCAAAGGTTTAAAAGTAATATGAGGAAGTATTACTTTACTGAGAGAGTAGTGGATGCATGGAATAACCTTCCTACAGAAGTGGTAGCTGCAAATACAGTGAAGGAGTTTAAGCATGCATGGGATAGGCATAAGGCTATCCTTCATATAAGATAGGGCCAGGGACTATTCATAGGATTCAGATATATTGGGCAGACTAGATGGGCCAAATGGTTCTTATCTGCCGACACATTCTATGTTTCTATGTTTCTATGTAAGTACAAGTGCTCGATCAAAAAGTGACTTGAGTAGCAGTGGAAGTGCTCAATCAAAAAGTGACTTGAGTAGAAGTACTAAAGTATTCAACATTTTTTGTACTTAAGTATTGCAAGTAGTTTTTTTAAAAATGTTGCTACTCAAGTACTGAAAGTAAAAGTACAAGTACTGTGTTATGTAGTTATTAAAGAAAGAAGTCAAAAGTTTGAAAATCATATTGTTTTTTATTATTTCAAATGCAGCTTTTATTTATACATACAGTAGCATTTATTTTCGTATGCTCTGATAATACACATGTTTTGAGCTTCATGAAACCTGCCATCTACTGTTCTGACAGTGGTAATTTTTATAATAGTAACAAGTAACTATGCAGCACAAAAAAAAAAAAATATCGGAGTAGAAGTATTGAAATCATCGAAAAAATATAGTGAAGTAAAAGTGGAAGTAGGAGAAAAAAATTCTACTCTAGGAAAGTACAGATACCGCCTTTCGGTACTTAAGTACAGTAGTGAAGTAGTTCTACTTAGTTACTATACATCTCTGCTAAGGGGCAATACATGCCTCTACGGCGTAATTGCTCAGACCATGGTGACTTTCTGGCCCAGGCCCGGATTCTCACTGAGAGATTCCTGGAGAAGGGTTACGATCGGGACTCTCTCAGTGAGTCTCTGGAGATGGTCAGTAAGATGGACAGATCCAGTCTGTTGACACCCTGTGTTCGTGGGGGAGGTGCTGATGTTAATGTTTGTCCATCTTTCATTACCACCTTCTCCAACCAGCACATGGGTATTAAGAAAATTATCCAGCGCCATTGGCATATCTTACAGAATGATCCTGTCTTGAGGAAAATCATGGTAGAAAAACCACAAATTATTTTCAAAGGGACCCCAAATCTTCGCGATTTGGTTGCCCCAAATGTCATCGAGCCACCTATAAAACAACCAACTTTTTTGGAGCAGTTAAGGGATTTTATAAGTGCAATAGATGTCAAGTGTGTCGGTTGAATTGCATCAGGCAAAGGAACACTAAAGAACTTGTCTCCACCAGCAATGGTAAGACTTTCAAGATCAGCCCTTTTGTCTCCTGCACGAGTACTGGGGTTGTATATCTGCTCCAGTGCCCGTGCGGGCTACAATACATAGGACGGACCAAACGTCCCTTGAATGTCCGTCTTAATGAGCACATTGCAAACATAGCAAAGGTTTTGATAGACATTCTGTTTCTAAGCATTTCCTGACAGCACAAAATAAAGATCCGAGGAATATGAAGTTTTTGGGGATTGATAAATTTTCCCCTAATTGGAGGGGCGAGCCTTTAGTACGGAGCATCTCCAAAATGGAGATGTCCTGGATCCATAGGGTTAGAACCTATAAGCCGTATGGACTCAATGTTGACACTGATGTCAATGCATTCATTGACACAGCTTAATGGGTATGACAACTTTGACTATTTCTAAGGCCAGCGTTATATCACTCCCTCTGGGGATGATTGATTTGTTTGTACAACTAAATCTATAATTGGATTTTTGATTTTGCTTTTATAGTGAAGGTTTTTAACACACATTTTTATATATTTATCTAATGAATTGTTTATTAGCATGTAATATGGTTATTTTAAAATATTTAATACATTTTTATCTGTCAATATATGTATTGTGACAATAAGGTATCACACCTTATGTGACCGATATTTATACGATGGAATTTGACTTAATAGATACCTGTGTGTGCCAGCAGGTGGCGCTATTAGTCATTACACCTGAGTGAATGTTTTAATATACATTCATATATTTATTTATTTCATTGGTTTTAGATTGAGCATTTATTATGACTATTTAATATGTTTATGAATTGGGTATCTGTTAATATATGAATTGTGGTGACCGCGAGATACCACACTTTAGGTGTCGACATTTATATGATTGAATTATAATTAACATCAATGTGGACACCTGTGTTTGTCAGCAGGTGGCGCTATTAATAATTTCGTTTTTTATTTAGGTTTGGAATCAACTTCAGATTTGGCACACTGGGGATTGATTTACAATATATAATTTTATGCATGACGAATTAAAATAGCAATTATTGGTGGTTTGTCCAGGGTTAGGGCAATACTGCTGTCTATACCTAAGTTAAGATGGCGGATTGACCCGCCCTGGATGGTCACATGGGGTGTGAACCCTTCTGTACATAAACGGTGTCGTCAGCGCGCCGCCCGTACCTTGAAAATGTCATATCTGACGAAACGTGCGTCGGTTGCGGTGTGCTGACGTCACCTGCTTGTGTTGACGCTTGTGTTGAGGACGGGCGGAGAAGCCGACCGGCCGGCGGCTTATCTCAATCCAGCTCTATCCACGCTTTGATTCTCCATATTTTTGTAAGTTGCTTTCCTTTTGTTATATGAATAAAGTCTGGTGGTTTTACACTATCAAGCGCTTTTTGTCTTTCCATACTATTGTGTTGGATTTGGAGTGACCGTCCTACTGGCTGTCTGCCCCGAGGATTATCCATGAGATTGTTTGGCTTATATCCTATCAGCTTTTGGTAAGAGGCAGTGGTGTTGGGAGTGGTCCTTCCGACTTGGTGGCTCTCGTTTGCTATCCCTCTCCTTTGCCCTACATAATTGATATCTGGTAAGCATTTGGGACATAAGGGTGTCGGTGCTCCTACTTTCATTCTGATATCTGGCTCTGGTGATGGTGTGCACTTCCTAGGGTGATATATTAATGCCTAACAGTATTATGCTATGGAAGTTTTCAATTTATTTCCACATACAATTGCTACTCATCAATGAGAGGACCATGAGCTTGCTGATCTGAGGCTGGTGGATTCAACATACATCTGTGTTTTTTTTGGGTGAATCCTTTCCCTTTATCTGGTAAGGAGACTACATAATTGTTGGCTTAGTCTCTTCTGACTTTGGGACTCCGGATTTTGGACTGTGTCTGTTATTTGGAAATTACCCTAGTTACTATTGAGGACATTCATTTTGGGGTCATCACATCAGTCATTGTGTTTTTTTGATATTCATTGTCATCATAGCACAATTTAGCGCAACTTAGCCCTGTATACCTTACAATGGTGGTCGATGGGAGGAATGCCCCCCTTACATTGGTGGTCAGTGAAAATTATATAAAGTAAATAAAAATTATTGTTAAAAAATGATTGTAAAGCACATCCAGGTAGGGTATTATGTAGGACAAGCACATGTATGTAAACAATAATGGCGACACATATGTATGATATCGTTGGGAACATCAGAGTGGGAGCAATTCTTGGGCCATAATTTTGTAACATGCTGGTCAGAGCTTTTTATTTTTTATATCTTTTTTAATAAACTGTTCAGCTAAGACGACATTTGTTGCACCTGTTATCTTGTGTTAATTCATGAAAACCTTAATTTTGGAAATGTACCATTGTTGCACTTTATTTAAAGTAAGTTTATTTTTCTTTTTTTTTTCTATAATAAACATTTAATTTGAACATAGTTTAGAGAAATTGTGTGACGAATAAATGTAATGTGGGCAGTGCACAATGTAGGCTGGGCTTTGTGTGGCTTGAGTGTGGGCGGGTTCACAGGGGCCATGATCTTTTATTGCCTGGAGGCCCCATAAGTTGTCAGTCCGCCCCTGGTCTGCATGAATGTTGTCCCAAAAGGAATCTTGATGCACAAGAAAGCCCACAAACAGTTTGCTAAAGACAAGCAAAAGGACATGGATTACTGGAACCATGTTCTGTGGTCTGATGAGACCATGATAAACTTATTTGGTTTAGATGGTGTCAAGTGTGTGAGACGGCAACCAGGTGAGGAGTACAAAGGCTAGTATTTCTTGCCTATAGTAAAGCATGGTGGTGGGAGTGTCATGGTCTGGGGCTGTATGAGTGCTGCCGGCACTGGAGAGCTACAGTTCATTGAGGAAACCATGAATGCCAACATGTACTGTGACATACTGAAGCGGAGCATGATCCCCTCCCTTCAGAGACTGGGCTGCAGGGCAGTATTCCAACATAACGACCCCAGAAAACACACCTCCATAATGACCACTGCCATGCTAAAGAAGCTGAGGGTAAAGGTGATGGACTGGCCAAGCAAGTCTCCAGACCTAAACCCTATTGAGCATCTGTGGGGCATCCTCAAACGCAGGGTGGAGAAGCACAAGGTTTCGAACATCCACCAGCCCTGTGATGTCATGGAGGAGTGGAAGAAGACTCCAGAGGCAACCTGTGAAATTCTGGTGAACTTCATGCCTAAGGGGATTAAGGCAGTGCTGGAAAATAATGGTGTCCATTATATTGACACGTTGGGCCTAATTTGGACATTGTCACTTAGGGGTGTACTCCCTTTCGTTGCCCGCAGTTTAGACCTTAATGGCTGTTTTGAGTTATTTTGAGGGGGACAGCAAATTTTACACTGTTAGGGCTCTTTCACACGGGCGGTCCGATCAGATCCGCCTGTCAGTTTTTTAGGCGGATCTGATCGGATGCCCCATTCAGCCCTATGGAGCAGCGGATGTCAGTGGTGACATGTCCGCTGACACCCGCTGCCATCCGCATCCGTGAAATCCGGACAGATGGAAACCCTATTTTCCATCCGTCCTGGGGATCGGATGAGAGCGGACAGGCGGTCCGCTCTCATCCGATTCCCCATAGAGAGCAGCGGGGGCTGTGACACCTCCCTCTCCGCACTGCAATCGGAGACGGAGCTGTCATCCGCCGGCTCAGCGGGGATCGATCCTACAGAGGCGGACCGTGTGAAAGAGCCCATTTACAAGCTGTACACTCACTACTTTACATTGTAGCAAAGTGTCATTTCTTCAGTGTTGCCACATGAAAGATCAAATAAAAGCCGTTGTGCGTCCCTGATCCTGCAGCCTCTTGATTTAACTTCTTTTCACCACCAGGTCAAGGTCCTTTAAGTAGCCTGTGACACCTGAGGCTGGTACGAAGGGCTCCTGATCACCCTGAGAACTGTAATTATCTGTGCAGTGATGACGTCGTCTGAAGACTGTCCTACCAGCTCCCTATCGTTGGTAGTTAACCAATCAATGACAGTTCAGTCACAGTTCTGGGGGGGGGCGCATCATCAGCACCACTAGAACACCACATCAATATATGCAGAGGATGGGTGTTATGTCCCACCTCCCATGCTGCCACATATTTGCATGAAGTTTCCTAGAAAGGTTAATCAATGCACTGTAAAGTGTAAACCTTAATAATAGGGTCAATACCCTGGTGAGATCTTTGTATTTGTGTGGGACTGATCTATTAGGAGGGATTCATACACAGTGGTAGTTGAAGATAAATGATCACAAAAGATACAAATTTCAAATTTTTCTTCTTTATTTGGCCTTTTGCTACATTGTATAAAATCAACCCATGAACAATGAGACAAATATAAAATACTGAAACTTCTGATATGGTCAAATAGTGGTCTGCAGGGTCTCCAGCCACGTCTTGCAGGGTTCACCATCGGTTTTTTAAATTAATGTTTTACTGTGGTTTAGAAGCCAACAGCACGACGTTATCTAGCCAAACTTCAACCTCAGTGTCAGTGGAGGATGTCCCCATGATCCGAAGGAACCTGAAACAGGATTCATGTACAGTATAGTCTGAGAATATTCCCAAAGATTGAATGGTTTTAAACCTAACTCCACTCAAACTGTTTTTTTTTTTTTTTTTTTTAGGTGGCTTTCAGTGGGGTTAGAGGCTCAGTTAAGCCTTTTGGACCATGATATTACATTCATATTTAGGATGTAACACATAGTAGGTGTGCGCAGCCTATAGCATTAGGGTGTGCACCCCAAATCTTCAACGTGTGTATATATATATATATATATATATATATATATACACACATACACACACGCACACACACACACTGCTCAGCATAAATGAGTACATCCCTTTTGAAAACCAAGATTTTAATCAATATCTCAATGAACACAAGAACAAATTTCCAAAATTTTGACAAAACTGAGGAGTTTTATAGAATATTTGTTTAGCTCATTACATGAAAAGTAAGGTTGATAAAAATGATCATATAACTTAGATTACAAAATCTTCAGTTTTACTAAAATTAGTTAATGCAAAAATGAATACTCCCCACAACAAAAACTACTCTAGTATTTTGTACAAGTTTCATGATTTGTAAGGAGAGCACCAGTGGCGGCCCGTCCATTGGGTGCGCAGGGGCGACGCCCCCCCCCCCCCCCTATCCATGCGTCCGGCCCCCTAATCTATATGCAGGACGCCAAACAGATTGATTCCAATGGGGTTTTTTTTTTTGAAGCACGTGATTAGAGCCAGAGGCTCTAATAGGCTTCAAAAAAGGGTGGGCTCGGGGCGACAATAGCAAATGAATATTCGCTATTGTCACACGGATCCTCCTCCTGGCCAATCATGAAGTGGGTCCTGAGACACATTTCCCGATTGGCCGATAGGAGAAGCCATGCCATTGGCCGAGGAGGAGGAGGGAGACTGAGGGAAGCCGCTGCCACTGCTTCCTGCCCTCCACATGTCCAGGGTGAGTGAGCCAACGACTGGGGGGGGGGGGAACGGAGGTCCGGGGGGGTATGGTGTGGTCCATCTGCTGCCCCCCAGCCCATGGAGCACCGGCTGCCACTGGACAGCACCAAGTCATCTAGGCTTGAAATGAACAAGTTGGCGACATATTGCAACATCTTTTTCCATTCTTCAAGCACGACCTCTTCTACAGTCTGTTTGCTGGATGGAGAGTGATGCCCATCTCTTCAGAATTCCCCACAGGCATTTGGTTGGGTTCATATCAGGGGACATACCTGGCTACTGAAATCACTTTCACCCTGTTCTTCAGAAATAAAAGAGTGGCCTTAGATGTGTGTTTTGGATCACTGTCATGTTGGAAAAGTGCAAGACGACCAAGGGCACGGAGTATAGAGCAGTAGATCTGTGAATTCATGATACCATCAATGAAATGCAGCTCCCTGACACCAGCAGCACTCATGCAGCCCCACAGAAGCACACTGCAACCACCATGTATATTATTATTGTTTATGTAGGCACCATGCATTTTTCTTTGTACTCCTTACCTTTGTGATGATATAAAGTTTTGAAGCCATCAGTTCTAAAAAAATTTAGCTTGGTCTCATCACTCCAGATTCTCAGTAGTCTTTCAGCATGGGCCCTGGCAAATTCTAAGCAGGCTTTTTTGTGCATGGACTTTAGGAGTGGCTTCCTTCGTGGAGGACACCAATGCATGTCATTCCTCTGCAGTGTACGCCGTATTGTGTCATGGGAAACAATCACCCCAGTTTGGCTACTTTAGCGAACTGCAGGGAACTTGCATCGTGATTTTCTTCAACCTTTCTCATTAGAAGACGCTCCTGTCGAGGGGTTAACTTCCATGGAAGGCCTGGACATCTGTGAGATGGTTGGAGTTCCACCTGTTAAATATCATTTTTGCTACAGTATTCTGATTGATCAGTAAAGCTTTGCTGATCTTCTTGTAGCCTTCACCTTTCTTGTGTAAAGAATTATTTTCTCTCAGGCCTTGTGACCTCTCTTCCATGTGGTGCCATTGCTGACAGTATGAAATGGGAGGGGGTTTTCTTTGTTAAAGAACGCCCTTTTATAATCAACTAATAGACTCAGCTGTAGTTGAATTAATGTCTAAAATATAGCTTTGCTCCAAAGACTTTCATAGGGTTGTATTCATTTTTGCAACATGGTCTTAAATGAATTGGTTAGGAAAATTACTTTTATTTCGTACATCATGGGACACAGAGCCATAAATCATAACATATGGGTAATATACCTACCTAAAAGGTGTAGGACACTGGCAACCAATCCACAAGGATGTCCCACTATATAACCCCTCACACACAGGAAATACCTCCGTTTTTTCACCAGTGTCTAAAGGTGATGGTCACAATGGAGAGTCTTCACATTTTCTTCGAGAAAATTATGCTACATACCCCAATCAAAGATCACTGAATCTAAAGGGTTAGCCATCAGATCCATCTAAAAAAGTCAGTGGACTAAAATGATGGGATCTGAGCCTCAGGAAGCAGCTACAAGGTTTTGCCTGTAATGTCCTTTTTAGGTGCTGAACCCTGGGATCTGCAGGGTGCTTTAAGGCTCCGTTCACATGTAGGCGTTTTGGGGCGTTTTTGGGGCGTTTTTCTGCTCTAGGATCAGCTCTCAAAACGCCCAACAAGACAAATCCTATTCATTTCAATGGCCCCTGTTCACATCTGAGCGTTTTGAAGCTGTATACAAAACGCCCAACGCTCAAAAAAGTACATGAGCTTCTTTTTGGGCAGATTACAGGCGTTTTCCATTGATCTCTATTGAATCTAAAAACGCCTGCACAAAAATCGCGGTAAAAATCGCGGTAAAATCGCGGTAAAAAACGCCGCAAAAATCGCGGTAAAATCGCGGTAAAAAACGCGCGAAAAACGCTACGCTCAGGTGTGAATGTAGCCTAAAAGATCACAGATACAGAGTGCCATGTGGGTCTCTACATGAGACAATGGATGTTAAACTATGCAAAATACATCTTGTTAAAAGCTCTGGCCTTTCCTCAGGGATTAAATGTGCCAATTGTAATTATATGAGCTTATGCAGTTGTGGGATTGATGCAAAGTTTGTTTAAACATTATTTCTTTGCTTATTGCTCGACACACTGTTTTTACCCTGGGCGGATCACCTGAAAAGGTATCAGCTGTGACAAACAAATCTTCACCTTTTAAAACAGACATACACCGCATGGAGGGCGTGTTTGAACGGAATTGGCGTGCACGTGGATGCAAGTGAGCATGCAGACCATGCACAATACAGCATAACTAGGCGCAATTTAAAGGAACTGTTTCCAACGCGCAAGCCTCTATCAGAGACTGAAGGGGACACAGCAGCAGCAGCAGCTGGGTTGCGTGAGTCACTGTGGGTGCATGATTACCAGGGCCGGCGGTACCTGTAAGGCGACTAAGGCAGCCGCCTAGGGGGCAACTTAACAGGGGGCGCCGCCAGCCTGCACCCCGAATCAGCAGTGGACCGGCCAATGTGGCACTCCTCATGCTGTGCCGCCTGAGCCCTACAGCAAGCCTCAGGCAGCATACACCACTAGAGCGCACATTCGAATAGTCAGGGTGCCAGAAGTGCCCTCCATAGAAATCACAGTTTTGAGCTCCTCTTGGGATCCAGCTCGGCGCTCACTGCACTCCGCCCCTCCAGCAGATTACTGCTGATTTCTGCTTGTAGATCAGGAGCCGATCTCCAATCACATCCAGGGGGCGGGGCTTGTGCCTCTCCAGACGCCCACCCCCCCCCCCCCCCTCTCCTCCATATTCAACTTCTGGCAGAAGCAGATTGCTGGACACCGGACTCCCTTCCCCCATCACACGCCGAGGACAGTATGCCAGGTGAGACAAAGTGTGTCCCCTCCTCTCCCACCCCTCACACAGACGACACAGTACACTCCCCCATCCGGACACTGGCCTCACTCTTCATACATGGGGGGGGCTGCATTATATCATCTGAGGTGAGGGGGATGCATCATATCATCTGAGCTGAGGGGGCTGCATTGTATCATCTGAGCTGAGGGGGCTGCATTGTATCATCTGAGCTGAGGGGGCTGTTTTGTATTATCTGAGCTGAGGGGGCTGCATTGTATCATCTGAGGTGAGGGGGCTGCATTGTATCATCTGAGGTGAGGGGGCTGCATTGTATTATCTGAGCTGAGGGGGCAGCATTGTATCATCTGAGGTGAGGGGGCTGCATTTTATTGTATGATATGGATGGGGCTGTATTATATGGGGGGGGTGTATTGTATGATATGGAGGGGGCTGTATTATATGGGGGGGTGTATTGTATGATATGGAGGGGGCTGTATGATATGGGGGGGGGCTATATTGTATGATATGGAGGGGGTTGTATTATATGGGGGGTGTATTGTATGATATGGAGGCGGCTGTATTATATGGGGGGGGGGTGTATTGTATGATATGGAGGGGCTATATTATATGGGGTGGTATATTGTATGATATGGAGGGGGCTGTATTGTATGATATGGAGGGGGGGCTGTATTGTATGATATGTTGGGGGCAGTATTGTATGATATGGAGAGGGCTGTATTATATGGGGGGGGGGGGGGGGCTGTATTGTATGATATGGAGGGTGCTGTATTATATGGGGGGCTGTATTGTATGATATGGAGGGGGCTGTATTATATGGGGGGCTGTATTGTATGATATGGAGTGGGCTATATTGTAAGATAGGATGAGGTTGTTTTGTGCAGGCTGTATTGTGTGATATGGGGGGTGTGTTGTGTGATATGGCAGGGGCTGTATTATATGCGGGGGGGCTGTATTGTGTGATATGGGGGGGGGGCTGTGTATGGTGGACAGTGTCCCCGTCTACCCAAATGCTGACCTCTGACCTCGTCTGACTGATGGTGATCTGTGATTGCCTGTCTCCATGACCTTATTCACATGGATGGCGGTGAAGCTGCATTATTACCAACCGCCAACCGGGAGGAGAAGCTGAGGTTGGTGGGGACTGTACACAGGTCACAGCAGAAATTACCCCCCATCAGTGTTCCTTTAACTGCTTCCTGCCTCCAGTACATCAACCACTGTGCTCACACTTGCGTAATGCAGAGATCTTTTGGCTCTTGACTGATGTAGTGAAGGTAGGTGATATGGGGGGGGGGCGGCAATTTTTATTTTGCCTAGGGCGGCAAAAATCCTTACACCGGCCCTGATGATTACTGGCACAAACAGGTCCTGTGGCCTTGAGTACACTGAAGTTAGTACCTCAAGTTTGTCTTGCTATAAAGCAATGTCTGGAGGAGGCACAGTTGGAAGGGGCACTGTGATGCCATTGTCAGGCCTTGAAGGTCCTAGCTGTGCTTCCTCTGTGTCTACTCCCCCTGAAGAGCCAGAGGCATCTAACCAATCTACGCCATTACGGTTGTCAAGCATAGTAGCTACTCTAGGTGCTTCTGCTGTAATCCATTTCACTAAGGACGATTTGGCATCGGCATTAGCCAGCCTTGAGGGTAAGAGTGCTGCCATGATTGTAGCATCTCAAGGAGGGAGCAAACGTGATAGATCCCCTCACCTGAGCCACCCTCGGAATCAGTTCAGGATCGGGCAGAGGATATGGAAGTAGCCGATGATGATCCTATGGATGGTAAAGCTGAGGTTTCCACTTCTTGGGAGTCAGGGTCAGAGGAGTCTCTATCAGCCTCTCAAACCCAGAGATTGTTGGTTGTCTCTTACTGAAATGGTCTGGATACAACATTTCCTCCCTTAGAGAAAGCTGAAGTCTTTTTCCTCTCTAGGTTCATTGCTCCCACCTCATAGTCTGGGGACGTTTCCCATACATCCACCCTTGGAGCAAAAAAATGTATAATGATTAGGATCGTCCTGATAAGGATTTTTGTGCGATACAACCAGTCGTAGCAGCCATAGGAGTTTGTCAGTCTTTAAAAGACCATATGAAGAGAGTGTCCAAGACAGTTCCTTCTCAAGGAGAGTCTGGAAGATCTGTCAGATCTACCTCACGCTTAAGTTTCGCAGTTGATGCTCTTACGGACTCCATATGACAAATGTCACGGTTTGCTCTGATGACAGTGTTTATGTGCAGAATCCTTTGGCTAAAGAGCTGATCTGCGGAATTGGCATGTAAAAAGTGACTGGCTGGCTTCCCCTTTTCAGGGAGAACACTGAAAGTGTACCTTTAATGCAGTGGGGCGCAGGACACAGTGCTGCTATGGAGAGGGGTGGAGATTTTCCCATCATGTGCCTGTTTTTGGTGTGCTGATTGGTGGCTCTTTAGAGTGTCCTTGGGGCGCAGAGCGATGCGCCCGGAACACTCCCACTCCGATTGCCGTCCTGTGATTGGATGCCTCCTGTGAGTGGACGTCATAGGGGCGGTGCTTGGGCGTCACTGTCTGCTTCCTGCCTGAGCCCGCACAGACGTCATTCCATCGTCTCCCTGCTGCCCCTGATACACAGGAGGATGCCATGCTACACGTCCCTGAGTGAGAGGGAGAGAACTTTCTGTGTGGACTGGGACACTGCTGAGCTGACTGGCTGTGAGTATTGGATTGGAGGATCTGTGTGCTGTCTGGATTGGGACACTGCTGATGAAACGTGAGTAAGGGTGGGGGTGTGAGTAAACAGAGGAGTTTGGCCATGCCTGCACACAGAGGAGGGGGAGGGAACAGGGATCACACTGAACAGAGAGGGAGGACATGTTCGCCCAGGTCCTAGAGCTGCCTGTGTACACTTATCTGCTACACCTCCCCCTCTACAGAGATGTAAAGGGGGGAAGCATCCATCTCCACAGTACCTGCACCATGTCTGCAGTCTCTGGCTATTTACTGATTTACTGTACCATCAGTGACTGTCTCCTGTGCCATGCCTGCAGTCTGATTGTCTCCTGTGCCACCATGCCTGCAGTCTCTGACTTTCTCCTGTGCCACCATGCCTGCAGTCTGATTGTCTCCTGTGCCACCATGCCTGCAGTCTGATTGTCTCCTGTGCCACCATGCCTGCAGTCTGATTTTCTCCTGTGCCACCATGCCTGCAGTCTGATTGTCTCCTGTGCCATGCCTGCAGTCTGATTGTCTCCTGTGCCATGCCTGGAGTCTGATTGTCTCCTGTGCCACTATGCCTGCAGTCTCTGACTTTCTCCTGTGCCACCATGCCTGCAGTCTGACTGTCTCCTGTGCCACCATGCCTGCAGTCTGATTGTCTCCTGTGCCACCATGCCTGCAGTCTCTGACTTTCTCCTGTGCTACCATGCCTGCAGTCTGACTGTCTCCTGTGCCACCATGCCTGCAGTCTGGTTGTCTCCTGTGCCACCATGCCTGCAGTCTGACTGTCTCCTGTGCCATGCCTGCAGTCTGACTGTCTCCTGTGCCACAATGCCTGCAGTCTCTGACTTTCTCCTGTGCCACCATGCCTGCAGTCTGATTGTCTGCCTGACACCCTTTCCATCCCAGATTATTTGTTATCTCTTCCAACAGTTCAGCAGCTCAGTTCATTCTCTGCAGTCATTTAAGGTGGCTGTAGTAGGAATGAAATAAAAGAGAATCATCTATTCCACACCCACCTTAAGAGCCAGTTCACATATATGCGATGACAGACATCGCATGTGATTCGGAGCGCACTGCTCTGCAAATCACATGCAATGTCTTTGCGTTGCGAAATCAGCCATACAGATTGCATGGCTGAATTTGCATCGCATTCAGACCAAAGTCGCACAGGACCCTTTTTTTGGTCCTCACCAGAATCGAATCGCATGGGTGTTCACACCTATGCGATCCGATTCATGTCCGAATTGACAGTTCACACTGCGATATGCAAACTAATGTGGCGGTGTCATTAACTTTGTATTGACACCCCCAGTGCTTGGCATATGGCAGTGTGAACTGCCTGGGAGTCAAGTGCGATGCAGGAACCCGTAGTTGATTCGCAGGGTTCCTGCATCGCATATGTGTGTGAACCAACACTTAGTGACTGCAGATAATGAACTGAGCTGCTGAACAGTTGGAAGAGATGAATACTTTTTCAAGGCACTGTTCCTTGATTACTGAAGGCCCCTTTCCCACTTGTTTGACCTCAAAGTCACGCAATTTTTTACCTTGTTTTTTGCCGCGAAGCAATGCCTATTACATTTTTCTGTTTGCGCCCCCCCCCCCCAAAAAAATTTTGAGCACCAGCCGCCACTGATCTGGATAAGCATATCCAAAAGATCTTGGGGGAGAGTACGTTGCTACCTGCAAAAAGAGCAAGCGTTCCTCTTAAGATCCCCAGCACTCATACTACCAGTGATTCTAATTCCAGATGGTGGCGATGGACTCTGGGTCCGTAACCAAGCCAAGCCTTCAGGGCACGGACAGAAGAAGCCCTGGGCCCAGAGATCAGCCAAGTCTTCCTCTAAGCCTACTCTGTGAAGGGGCGCCCCCACTCACTTGGGTGGGGGGTGGTATTCTCAAAGGTTTGAGTGTAAACAATCCAAGACAACTTATCTCCATCTCGCAGGGGTACAAGCTGGAATTGTGGGTGTTCCAGCATCCACAGTTTGTAAATTCAAGTATACTGACAGGTCCCCTAAAAATAACTGGCATTGGACCAGCTGAGGGCCCAAAGAGTGATAACTGGGGTTCCAGAGAAAAGGTTCAGGGGTTTTAACTCAAACCAGTTCATAACCCCAAAACTAAATGGGGACGCGAGACCTATTCTGGATCTCAAAGCTCTAAACCAGTTTCTGAACGTTCCTACTTTCCGTATGGAGTCAATTCGTTCAGTCATAGCCTCCCTGCAGGGAGAGGAATTTTTAGCATCCATAGACATCAAGTATGCATATCTTCACATGCCTATATTCCAGGCTCATCAAAGGTTTCTACGCTTTGCAGTAGAAAACTGTCATTTTCAGTTTGTGGCCCTACCCTTCGGGTTAGCCACGGCTCCAAGATTGTTCACAAAGATCCTGGCTCCATATTGACTCTTCGAAGGTCCCGAGGGATATCTGTAATAGGATATCTGGACAATATATTTTTAGATCGATCGGCCTCCTTCTCTAAGCTGAAATGTCCTCCAAACAGTACAGTTTAGAATGTCTGGGTTGGATGTTGAACTTGGCAAAGTCAGCATTACAGCCGGTCCAGCCTCTGGAATATCTGGGTTTTCTTGTGAACACAGTACAGGCAAAGATATTCTTGCCAACAAGAAAGGTCACAAACCTGAAGGATCTGGTTTGGTCCATAGTAAGGCTGAGATATCCTTCTGTGCGTCTTTGCATGAAGTTATTGGGGGATAGTGTCCGCATTTGAGGCAATTCCCTATGCTCAATTCCATGCCAGACCCTTACAGAACGACATTCTGTCTACATGGACCGGAAGAGTTGTCTCTGGACTGGGCCATGTCTCTGGTACCAAGAGTATGTCCGTCTGAATTGGTGGTTGGCAACCAGAAATCTGGAGGAGAAATTCCTTTCTTCCAGTAACATGGAAGGTAGGTGCCTCTTGGGCACCTCGCCATCAAACCTCTATGGCTCAGATTTGCAAGGCCGTGACCTGGTCGTCCGTGCATACGTTCACTCGTTTCTATCGAGTGGATGTTGGGACCCAGGAGGAATCTGCATTTGGCCACAGTGTTCTGCAGGCAGTGATGTAATCCTTTTTGTGGTTGAATGGCGGTATTTTTTTCGTGTCCCCCTTCCCCCTCAGATGCATTGCTTTGGGACATCCAATAGGTTAGGATTTATGGCTCTGTGTCCCGTGATGTACGAAAAGAAACATTTACAATTTGAATACATACTTACCTGTAAAATCCATTTCTTGAAGTACATCATGGGACACAGGAGGTCCCTCCCCCCATATGTTATGATTTATGGCTGTGTCCCGTGATGCACTTCAAGAAATCAATTATACAGGTAAGTATATAAAAAAAAAAAGTTACATTTTGTGTGTGCAAATTGGTTGCAATCAATGGCCCACATTTTTGGGAGTATTTTGTAGTATAGTGTGCCCAAAGATTCTTTAAGGAATTCTTAAAGGAAAGTAAAAGGTGTTCTGACAAATTCGTTAGGGCGTACTCATTTATTCTGAACACTGTATGCCTGTACGTATACACACACTTATAATAATGATTGCCGAGTATTTTTTATTTGCCAATAACGCTAATGTAGCGCTTAACCTCCACAGGAGCCACTGGTGATGATGGATCCTCTATCCTGCCATGACTTAGCAGCTCTCTCCACTGACACACTTGGCCATAGACCAAAAGCAGTTTACACTTTTGTGACTTAAGAGTTGGCAAACTACCACTGTATAATACATAGGAATTAGGCCACAAGCAATTTGGTGGTAAACTGATTATATTATGGTAGAATGCAATTAAACAAGGCATAAATCAATAAACAGTTGATTATACACACTGGCACTAAAAAGGCTACAAAAAAGTTAAACTGATCTATAACTGGTGCAATTAGAGTCTCTGTAATGGCATCAACTCAGAAGAATAATAGGATCCATGTGCACACACTTTACTTATACCCTCAATAGCAGGTGTGAATATGCATTCCTAATGTATGGGGAACCCCTTAAACAAGGTAGCTGAAAGTACCTGGTGCCTAATAGTTAACGTTGGCCGGCTTTCTGTGGGGCACTTCTTTGGGGTGGTGCACTGTCCCTTTAGGGATTTTAGTGATGTACTAGTATATAGTTGAGCAGTTTTGTAAAAGAAGTCTGGGGGAGAGGGGTGGGTGGATACACAACTCGCCCTGTCACTTTTAAAAACAGCTGCCCTTTAAAGCAGCAGCTCAGGCGGTGAGCTGGGTGGAAGGAATCTGCAAACTTGACAGGGCGAATGGCACCCGACTCGACTACACTAATCCTCACAGGGTGATTAAGGTGTGTCCAGGCACATCCGGTGCGCACGCCTATGGTGCAACATGAATCACTGATGCATACTCCATCCCTAAAACACACATCACCACCATCTTCCAGTGAAGTCCTGTTTTTTTTTTTTCTATAATGTAGGGAGTGCGTGTGGCCATACAACCAGCCCTTTTGTACCAGGCCCCATAAGTTCAAAAGGGGGGGGGGGTCTGGGCAAAAGGAGGACAGGCTGTACTGCCTTATCGCTGACACTGATCTTCTTGAGACTCCCCCCTGCAATACGCCCTCCTCTCCCTCTGGCTGCACTGTAGGGGAGTCTGTTCTAGTAAATGTGCCTCCCCCCCCCCCTCCACTAGTCTGCTCACTCCCACCCTCCTGTTTCCCGAGCCCCCTTTTCAGCCCCCCATGTCACCTGCTGCCCCCCTGCTGCTGCCAGGCCCCCCTGTGTGCCCTTTCCCTTGCAGTGCTTCCAGCTGCCCTTCTCTCCATCCCTCCCGACACCAGCTGCTGAGGGCACACAGAGGGGGTAATTTCAGGATGGAGAGGGGGGTTCGGTAAATATGCCTGTCAGGTAGGCTTTATGGGGGCCCCATGATTTCTAACAGAAGCCCTGTGGGTTTTCCCCCACAGCTGCATCATCAAAGTCCAGAATGGATGTATGGAAATTACTACAACTTATCTACTACCAGGGCAGAGGGACTTAGAGCATGCCGCACTGCCGCAGCAGAGCGTGCCGGCAGCAATTGCAATTCAATTATACTCTAGCTGCATATCAAAGGGTGTATGATCCCTGCGTTGTCTGAGGTGACAAGAGAATCCCTGCTGCAGCACCACTGGGACTGATACTAAAACAGTAAAAAAATATATTTGTGGAAGTAGTGGTGCGCTTCAGGGGCTAACTCTCGTAGATCTCTATTTAGGCTGGTGAGTATAATGTGTACCAATCTTCATCTAAAAGTGCTAGTATGGTATATCTGTGTATACATCTGTATTCCAAGGAATAAATAAAGGTGCAGCTACGTAGTATCAATCAGAGCAATATGTGTGTGAAAGTAAATCAATATATCAATAATTATCAAAATTCCTCTTCTTTACATGTGGAAATATATCAATAAATAAATAAATAAATACAGTGTTGATCTTCAATCCAATTCATAAAAGGTGAATAAAAATATATATATATATATATATATATATATATATATATATATATATGTGTGCTCAATTAAAGTGCTGCATGCTGTTTATAATAAAACGGTGCTAAAAAAACTTGTGAGCGGTTCTGTTACAATCCTTAAAATAAAAAATATCAACTAAAATAGTCCAAAAATAAATAAATAACTTCCGAAGAAAACTTGTGAAAAACAGCTCTTCGTTTTGTGACCGTGCTTAACTAATTAAATCAAGTGGCTGTGATCTCCTTCACCTTGTGTGTCACATCTATGTGCTCTAGCCTCTCACCTTATAGGCAAGACAAATATGCCTTTGATGTCTATCCGGACTTATCAATGGACTCTGTTTGTCTCACTCCGGATCCTTAATCCCTTTTTGAAGCAAACTTCTTGAATTCCTATGGGTGTTTGTCCGGTTCGCTTTCCTAGTACTATCCTCCTTATCCGGTCTTAATGTGCCTCAGAAACAAAGACTTTTCATGGTGTAGTATATCCAACTTATTTATTTCAAATATACAAATTTGCACTTACATTTATACGGAGTAAAATCAGCATATAAAAAGCAAACGCCGCTGTGGAGATCGGGCTCTGTTGTAACGTCACTTCCGGGTATAGGGCTCCTCCTACGCGTTACGTCACGAGGTCACGTGACTTCCTCAGGGAGGAGCCCTATACCCGGAAGTGACGTTACAACAGAGCCCGATCTCCACAGCGGCGTTTGCTTTTTATATGCTGATTTTACTCCGTATAAATGTAAGTGCAAATTTGTATATTTGAAATAAATAAGTTGGATATACTACACCATGAAAAGTCTTTGTTTCTGAGGCACATTAAGACCGGATAAGGAGGATAGTACTAGGAAAGCGAACCGGACAAACACCCATAGGAATTCAAGAAGTTTGCTTCAAAAAGGGATTAAGGATCCGGAGTGAGACAAACAAAGTCCATTGATAAGTCCGGATAGACATCAAAGGCATATTTGTCTTGCCTATAAGGTGAGAGGCTAGAGCACATAGATGTGACACACAAGGTGAAGGAGATCACAGCCACTTGATTTAATTCGTTAAGCACGGTCACAAAACGAAGAGCTGTTTTTCACAAGTTTTCTTCGGAAGTTATTTATTTATTTTTGGACTATTTTAGTTGATATTTTTTATTTTAAGGATTGTAACAGAACCGCTCACAAGTTTTTTTAGCACCGTTTTATTATAAACAGCATGCAGCACTTTAATTGAGCACACACATATATATATATATATATATATATATTTTTATTCACCTTTTATGAATTGGATTGAAGATCAACACTGTATTTATTTATTTATTTATTGATATATTTCCACATGTAAAGAAGAGGAATTTTGATAATTATTGATATATTGATTTACTTTCACACACATATTGCTCTGATTGACACTACGTAGCTGCACCTTTATTTATTCCTTGGAATACAGATGTATACACAGATATACCATACTAGCACTTTTAGATGAAGATTGATACACATTATACTCTAGCTGCACTTCCTCCAGTCCCATAACAGAAAGACCGTACCCCTGTACAAATCAGCCACAAGTTTGTACAGAAGTATGGACCCTTTTTTAAAAAATACAAAACCAAAAAAAACCCAACTCTTGTAACAGCTTAAAAAGGTGTTAGCTTGATTTGGGCTTTCATTTTTTGCTTACTTTGGGCTTTCATTTTTTGCTTACTTAAGGCCCACAGATACTGTATGTGCAGCCTATTGCATTGGGGTTTGCACTCCAAAGCTAAAAACAGAAATGCAATCATGTATAAATCTTTATACACAGCACAAATATGACCCATTCAAGCGAATGGTGGTACTCTGCAAGCACCCCCACAACCACGTGCAGTGTGGAGTTCAAGGGGTTAAAGCAGGCGGTGAGAAACAATGCCTCCTCACTGCCTCTCAAATGCTCTCTGAAGAGTGATCTAAACCTGGATCATGCTTCAGAAATCAAATCACATGTGAGAGAGTCTCTACATATTCCAGCATGTCCATGGTAAAGGGCAGCTCAAACGCAACTTCATGCCTTTTACAATGCTGGACCACTGCTAAATAACAGGTCACAAAGTTTTAAACACACAAGTGGTTAAGAACTTTCTGCTCACCAGAGGATCCCCCCCCCCCCATGGTCCCCATCACAGCCCTACCAGAGGATCCCCCAATGTGGTCCCCATCACAGCCCTACCAGAGGATCCCCCAATGTGGTCCCCATTACAGCCCTACCAGAAGATCCCCCAATGTGGTCCCCATCACAGCCCTACCAGAGGATCCCCCAATGTGGTCCCCATCACAGCCCTACCAGAAGATCCCCCAATGTGGTCCCCATCACAGCCCTACCAGAAGATCCCCCAATGTGGCCCCCATCACAGCCCTACCAGAGGATCCCCCAATGTGGTCCCCATCACAGCCCTACCAGAAGATCCCCCAATGTGGCCCCCATCACAGCCCTACCAGAGGATCCCCCAATGTGGTCCCCATCACAGCCCTACCAGAGGATCCCCCAATGTGGTCCCCATCACAGCCCTACCAGAGGATCCCCCCATCGGTCCATATCTCTCACTCTGGGCCCCTTATGCCCCCCCCCCCCATTCCGGCTGATAACAGTTCTCGGTAGGAGAGAGGAGTAGGCGATGCTGAGGATGGCTGTGTTTCCTCCTGCTGATGGATCTGCTCAGATGGCAGGGAAGACAGGCAGTGTCTGCGGTGGTGATGTGGGGGGGGCTGCGGGGAGCTGCTCTTAGATCAGGTGCTAAAATTTTATGACCAGCCCATCAATTAGAAGCAGGTGTGGGCCGTGTGTTACCAGTGTGCACCACGGGATGGAACTGGGTTCTGGATGAGAAAAATCCCTGCTGCATGAGGTGATTAGGGTGTGCCCAGGCACATCCGGCACACCTCGTGCGCACGCCTATGTTAAAGGCTATTTAAAGCTTCATGTCTTTCTAAGATCACTCTGTCCTCAGGGTGACAACACTGCTGCACAATTTGTACCTTTCTTATCCTGTGTTCCCTGCTACTATTTCTTTTCCCATTCACCTACATGCTCACCTTTCCTCTGCTGTTCTTAGCATCTCCTTTGCTTTCTCAGGCTTTATCTTAAGATAGAGCTGGAACGCGGATAAAGAAAGAAAAAAACCAATCACTCCTGCCAATGGCACTCGGACCTTGGTCACAATGTTTTCCATCCTGCAAAGGTAAATAGCACTGAGAGTTAATGAAGAGGTTATAGAAAACAAATGCAATCTTTACATTCCTATTATCAGTTATTTATATAGTGGGATCCTATGCTGTGGTGCTGTACAAGTGATATAAACAAGGATGAATAATACAGATAATACCAATACATACAAGCCTGACAACTAATTGCAGCTTCTGCAGCACATATAAAGTATACTTTATGTTAGTAATACATTAAAGCCCAACTCCGGGAAATGTGAAAATCCTCCCTGCCTTCCGGCAGTAGGCTGTCCCTTATCACACCCAATGCAGGGTTATGGACCCCATATCAGTCTTGATAACGTCAGGACCTTAGAACGCTGGACCTGTACCGGTCCGTGGATCAAATGGTACCGGGCCGCGGCCGCCCAAGCGCCATTCGCCCATGCCTAAAACTGCCACTTCCGCAGCCGAGCCGAGGCGCAGAGCATTGCTCCCCCCCCCGAAAATTCGCTATTGTCACACTGAGCCTCCTCCTGGCCAATCAGGGAACGGGTCCTCCTGCTTCCTGATTGGCCGAAAGGCAAACCCCACGCCATTGGCCGAGGAGGAGGCGCCGCGGGAGGACTGAGGAGACGCGAGGAATCCGGGAACTGAACGGAAGAGAAGTGAGGTAAGTCAATGCACGGACGGGTCTCGCGGCGGGAACGCTGGCGCTCTGCATTGAAAGGGGGCAATGCTCTGGCACTCTTCATTGAAAGGGGGCAATGCTGTGGCACTCTGCATTGAAAGGGGGCAATGCTGTGGCACTCTGCATTGAAAGAGGGGAAATGCTGTGGCGCTCTGCATTGAAAGGGGGCATTGCTGTGGCACTCTGCATTGGAAGGGGGCAATGCTGTGGTGCTCTGCATTGAAAGGGGGCCTTGCTGTGGCGCTCTGCATTGGAAGGGGGCAATGCTGTGGCGCTCTGCATTGAAAGGGGGCAATGCTGTGGCACTCTGCATTGGAAGGGGGCAATGCTGTGGCGCTCTGCATTGAAAGGGGGCATTGCTGTGGCACTCTGCATTGAAAGGGGACAATGCTGTGGCGCTCTGCATTGAAAGGGGGCAATGCTGTGGTGCTCTGCATTGAAAGGGGGCAATGCTGTGGTGCTCTGCATTGAAAGGGGGCAATGCTGTAGTGCTCTGCATTGAAAGGAGGTAATGCTGTGGCACTCTGCATTTATTGGGGGGCAACAATGCTGTGGCACTCTGCATTTATTGGGGGCAATGCTGTGGCACTCTGCATTTATTGTTATGTTGTCATGTTATTTTTTTTTTTGGGGGGGGGGCGCCGGGAGGGAGTCTTGCCCGGGGAGCAATTTAATGTAGAACCGCGCCTGCTGGAGTCCAAACAGACCCCTGACATCTCCCCTTTGAGACAGAGAAAGACTGAGGACACAGATCCCCCAGTCCCTTTCTCAGCAGCCTCAGCACTGAAGATGAATAAAGAGGAGACAGAGTCTCCTGTTCATTCATAAACTGAAGCAGAGCAAACTGTTTATTCTGCTCAAATAACACAGGACAGCGATCAGTAGAACGCTTGCTGTGTCAAATTGAGAAAAGGAAGGAACATGTAATTTAACGACCCCCTTCCTCTGCTCTCCATCCTGACACATCCCCCCCCCAGCATCCGGCAAGAGAGGAGAGGAGGGAAGCCAGCTGCGGGGGACAAGGGGGCCAGGGGAGGAAGGAGGAGGACACGGAGGGGGACAGAGAAGGAGGGAACAGCCGGGTATCAATGCGGTGGGAGGGACAGGTGTGAGCACCGAGCTCCAGGCATGGCTTTCCAGCTGACAGCCACTGGAGGGAGAGGAGGAGAAGCGGCTGTCAGCTGAAAAGCCATTCCAGGAGATCGGTACTCACAGCTGTCCCTTCCACCGCACCAGCTGTGAACCAGGAGATCATCCACATGGGGGCCCGTGTGCAGTGAACACCCTGCACACCTTGATAATACGCCATTGCCTAGCAGCATGGAGGATTGAGTATGTAAATCTTTTATGTTCCCTAGACCTAAATGAGCAATTAACCCTTACAATGTGGGAGCAGTCCCTCTACGAGGGTGTTATATTCTCCGTGTTGTGAGAGACACAGGACTCTGATCTGGAACAACGGATGTTTATTCAGGACTCACTGTACACTCCAACATGCATTACAGGACAGCTCTGTATATCAATGCATCCCTTACATGTCTCTAGGATGGCCACTCTGCCCCTTGACCCTTGTCATCACTCCTGGGTGGAGCCAGCCTTAAAGTAACAGTACATGTGAAACCTTTCAGGTATAACAGAGGGGTTATTTTTAAGTTTCCTGGAGTTGAGCTTCAAACTAAAAAGTGATCCCAGATCTGGCAATCTTACGATCTACCCCAGCCAAAGAGTAGGGACAACAGGTCAGGGAATAAGTAGTGCTGTGTATGTTTATGCCTAGCCAGATAATGGAGGATGAAGCAGTGCTGGCTAAGAATGATGTATAAGGTGTAGCACCCTTCTAGGTAGGTTCTAGGTAGAGAGTATAGTTTTGGCTCTGTCTGCATATCAGAGGAGCAGCAGGCAAAATCTATAGTGTTCTCTGCTTAACAGAGCAGGATCTGTGAGTCAGGTCTGCTCAGTGTGTGATTCATCTGGTCTTCGGGAGTGTCCCCAGCTGATTCCAATAGGGAGCACATAGGATGCTAACCAATGACGCACAGGCTTTTGGTACTGCTCCAGGGATTGGCACAGACTGTTTGTCTCGGTGTATTATGGGCCAGGGTATAAAAAGCCACGAGCACATGAGGTAGAGGTCTTTGGCAGGAAGCAGAGTCCCAGAAGGAGGGTGGTGGCTGCCTCCTCTTCAGCAGTTGGCGATGGTCACAGGCAGTCGGCCTGGTGCACCTACAGTGTGGAACTGAACCCAGAGGTCCAGGAGAACTGACTGAGGAGTTGGGGCACTGAGATTCTGGAAACACAGTATCAGGAGTACACAGGATCTTGCCCAGGGGTCTGCCCAGGAAGGGGACCACCGGGTAATGCAGTCAGTGGACGGGTGTCGGCTAGTACAGAGAAAGGGGGTACTGGGGGGGGGGTGGTACCCTGAAGAGAAACACAAATAGGAACATTTACCTCAGCTTCAGTCAAGTGGCAGAATGAAGTAGCGGCCTTGCTGCATTCTCAAGCTAGAAGTCCTCTGAATTGTGAATAGTTCCAACAGTTGGGAGTATGGAGTTTCCCACTCGTCCCAATATAAATAAAGAAAAAATAACAACCCCTAGACTAATCATTGACTGAGCCAAGAACTTAAGTATTAAGATTTCTACAAGCAGTTGCTATGGGTAACCCAAAAGTGTCATTCAGCAGTCCTCTAGGGGGCAGTGCTACAATGGTGATGGTGTATAAACCAGTGGTTGTCACTGCAGACACATTGAGAGAAAATGGACCTGGATGCTCAACAGAACATAAGATACATATAATCCAAAAGATAAGGTGACCCTCCCGAAGCTTGGAAGGTGATCACTCAGTGACAAAGTCTATTTTTTGACATTTCAATAAGTCACAAGCTTGTTGAAATGTCCTGAGGAAGGCGAGCTTCAGCATAAGCTAGTTGAGTGTTCATCTTCCAAGCCCCTTTATCTTTTTCAATTATGAGTATGTCTTGTCAGATAGAGGAGGAGGAAGCAGTGCTGGATCAGTAATCTGTATATAAGGTGACAGTGTGTGTCTTGTCAGATAGAGGAGGAGGAAGCAGTGCTGGATCAGTAATCTGTATATAAGGTGACAGTGTGTGTCTTGTCAGATAGTGGAGGAGGAAGCAGTGCTGGATCAGTAATCTGTATATAAGGTGACAGTGTGTGTCTTGTCAGATAGTGGAGGAGGAAGCAGTGCTGGATCAGTAATCTGTATATAAGGTGACAGTGTGTGTCTTGTCAGATAGTGGAGGAGGAAGCAGTGCTGGATCAGTAATCTGTATATAAGGTGACAGTGTGTGTCTTGTCAGATAGAGGAGGAGGAAGCAGTGTTGGATCAGTGATCTGTATATAAGGTGACAGTGTGTGTCTTGTCAGATAGAGGAGGAGGAAGCAGTGCTGGATCAGTAATCTGTATATAAGGTGTGTGTGTCTTGTCAGATAGAGGAGGAGGAAGCAGTGCTGGATCAGTAATCTGTATATAAGGTGACAGTGTGTGTCTTGTCAGATAGAGGAGGAGGAAGCGGTGCTGGATCAGTAATCTGTATATAAGGTGACAGTGTGTGTCTTGTCAGATAGAAGAGGAGGAAGCAGTGCTGGATCAGTAATCTGTATATACAGTGCCTTAAAAAAAAGTATATATACTGCTTGATATTTTCCACATTTTGTCATGTTACAACCAAAAACATAAATGTTCTTTATTGGGATTTGATGTGATAGACCGACACAAAGCACATAATTGTGAAGTGGAAGGAAAAGGATGAATGGTTTTCAAAATTTTTTACAAATATCTGAAAGTGTGGTGTGCATTTGTATTCAGCCCCCCTTTACTCTGATAACCCTAACTAAACTCCAGTGGAACCAATTGCCTTCAGAAGTCAACTAATTAGTGTCCACCTGTGTGCAATTTAATCTCAAATACAGCTGTTCTGTGAAGCCCTCAGAGGTTTGATAGAGAGCCTTTGTGAAAAAACAGCATCATGAAGGCCAAGAAGCACACCAGACAGGTCTGGGATAATGTTGTTGAGAAGTTTAAAGCTGGGTTATGGGTAAAAAAACATCCCAAGCTTTGAACATCTCACGGAGCGCTGTTCAATCCATCATCTGAAAATGGAAAGAGTATGGCACATCTGCAAACCTACCAAGACATGGTTGTCCACCTAAACTGACCGGCCGGGTAAGGAGAGCATTCATCAGAGAAGCAGCCAAGAGGTAACTCTGGAGGAGCTGCAGAGATCCACAGCTCAGTTGGGGGGATCTCTCCACAGGACAACTATTAGTCGTGCTCTCCAGAAATCTGCCCTTTATGGAAGAGTGGTAAGAAGAAAGCCATTGGTGAAAGAAACCCATAAGAAGTCCCATTTACAGTATACGAGAAGCCATGAGGGATACATGGTAAACATGTGGAAGAAGGTGCTCTGGTCAGATGAGACCAAAATTGAACTTTTTGGCGTAAAGGCAAAACGCTATGTGTGGGGGGAAAACTAACACTGCCCATTACCCTGAACACACCATCCCCACTGTGAAACATGGTGGTGGTAGCATCGTGTTGTGGGGATGCTTTTCTTCAGCAGGGACTGGGAAGCTGGTCAGAGTTGATGGGAAGATGGATGGAGTCAAATACAGGGCAATCTTAGACGAAAACCTGTAAGAATCTGCAAAAGATGAGACTTGGGCAGAGGTTCACCTTCCAGCAGGACAGCGACCCGAAACATCCAGCCAGAGCTACAATGGAATGGTTTACATCAAAGCATATTCATGTGTTAGAATGGCCCAGTCAAAGTCCAGACCTAAATCCAATTGAAAATCTGTGGCAAGACTTGAAAATTGCTGTTCACAGACGCTCTCCATCCACTCTGGCCGAGCTTGAGATATTTTGCAAAGAAGAATGGGCAAAAATGTCCCTTTCTAGATGTGCAAAGCTGGTAGAGAGATCCCCAAAAAGACTTGCAGCTGTAATTGCAGGGAAAGGCAGATCTACAAAGTATTGACTCCGGGGGTACGCCACACTTTTCATATATTTGAAAAAAAAAAAAAATGTTAAAACCATTTATCATTTTCCTTCCACTTCATATGTGCCACTTTGTGTTGGTTTATCACATAAAAACCCAATAAAATACATTTAAGTTTTGATTACCACATAGATGATTTATAAAAGTAGTCGGACCTTCTTTTGTCGGGGTAAGGGACGGCTTCTTCTATTTCCTTGTATCCAGATTTCACTCCGTTAAACTTCTCAGACATATATGGGTCCAGAATATTCAACACCTGAAAAGAAGTGAAATCTTTGTCTTTACACATGGAGACAATAGAGGTCATTTTCAATAAATAATTATTTCATGATTGACCTACAGGGTCACTTTAAAACCCAACTGAACCTCCAGTTTAAACCAGCTAAATACCTCCCGGGTACATCAAAATAAAAGGTGTGCAAAGTCTTACACTTCATTTTCTTTAAAAAGCAGCCACAGCCTGAATAACAAAGCCTGTCCCCTGCCAGCAGCTGAAAAGATGAACCTTTGCTCTCTGTGTGGAAGCAGTGGTCTCTCTCCTGAGGTCCAACTTGCCCCCTGTTAAGTCAGACCCACAGCTCTGAAAATCAGTAATGCCAACACTCCCTGCTGATTGTAAAGCCATGGCTCTGACTCAGCATGTCCGGTGTCTGCAGAGAGACCGCTGCTTCTACACAGAGGGAAAGGGTTCTTCTCTGCTGCCAGGGGGCGGGCTTTTCTACTCGGACTATGGATGTTTTTTTTTAAAAGCAGATTGTAAGGCATTGTTAACCTTTTTAGAATATAAAAGTGCAGCGCTGAAAAGTGCAATAAGTAGAAAATGATATATCTTATCTAGTGTATTTCATAATATACTTTAACCACCTCTGGACCGAAAGGATTTGCCCCCCCCCCCCTTAATGACCAGGCCATATTTTGCGATTCGGCACCGCGTTACTTTAACAGACAATTGCGCGGTCGTGCGACGCTGTACCTAAATAGAATTGATGTCCTTTTTTTCCCCACAAAGAGCTTTCTTTTGGTGGTACTTGATCACCTGTGCGATTTCTAGTTTTTGCGCTAAAAACAAAAAAATGCGCAACAATTCTAAAAAAAACAAAAATCAAACAATATTTTTCATGTTCTGCTATATAACATTCCCAAAAAAAATTATAAAATCAAAAAAATGTACCATTTTAGGCCAATTTGTTTTCTGCTACATTTCTTTTTTTTATTTTTTTTAAACAAAATCGCAAATAGCGTATTTTGATTGGTTTGCACAAAAGTTATCGCGTCTACTAACAAAGGGAAATATTTTTGTCATTTTTATCAGATCGGACCCCTAACTGACATTTTTGACACTTTTGGGGGGACCAGTGATATTACTACGGTAATCAGTGCTAAAGATATGCACTGTTACTGTAATAATGACACTGGCAGGGAAGGGGTTAACACTATGGGTGATCAAGGGGTTAAATGTATACCCGGGGGCATGTTTCTAACTGTGGGGGGGCGTGGCTTGTGAAAGGATCATAGAGACCTGTGATCCTATATAGAAGGATCACAGGCGCTCTGTGATCATTTCAGAGAGAAGAACGCTCAGCTGTGTTTACAACATCCGACCGTCCTCTCTCAGCGGGGAGCGATCGCGGGTGTCAGGCGGCAATCGGAGCCCCCTGCCCGCTGCATCGGCTTCCCCGCTGATGAGCGGGGGGTGCGCTGGCCCCCTAGCTGCCTGCGCGTGACCGACGTATACCTATGGCGGTTAGCGCAGGAGCGGCTGCCTGCCGCAGTATACATTTTGCACAAACCAATCAATATACACTTCTTAGGATTTTTTTTTTTTTTTTACCAAAAATATGTAGCAGAATACATATTGACCTAAATTGATGAAGAAATTCGTTTTATTGGATATGTTTTGTAGCAGAAAGTAAAAAATATTGTTTTTTTCTGAAAATTGCCAGTATTTTTGGTTTATAGCGCAAAAAAATACACAGGTGATCAAATACCACCAAAAGAAAGCTCTATTTGGGGGGGAAAGGCCAACATTTGTATTTGGGTACAGTGTCACACGACTGCGCAATTGTCAGTAAAAATAACTCAGTTATGCCGTACAGTATTGTATAAATTGGCTGGTCAAATCTTCGAGGCCAAACACTGACTGGGGCTCCTTTCTATAAAACTTGGAGTTGGGTTTTAAGAATTAATGGGGTTGATTTACTAAAGGCAAACAGATTGTGCACTTTGCACGTGCATTACTACCAGCACCCCCCCCCCCCCCCCCAGTACAATGCACTGCCGCTTTCCCACCAATGGAAAGACATGTATTGTACATGGAGTGGGAGGGGCATAGCTCTGACTTTGGAAACAGTCATTATTTGCATATTGAGCGTCCCAGACTTGGAAGCCCCCAGGAGTGCTCAGCACAGTGAATAAAGGGGAGTGCAGGGGCCCATTTCCAAATTCTTACATCTGACTTTTTATCATGCCAGAATTATTGATCACTCACAAAGACAACAGCGATATCTCAGACAAGGCCGTATGCAAGACAAGGATAATACAAAGCTATTCAGTACTTACATCTGCAAAGACCTCAGTCATCTGTTCTGAACGGTCCTTGTAGTGAACTTCGATTTTGAGGGTGTAGGTGAAAAAAGCAAGGCAGCCTCCTGGCTTTAAGATCCGATCGACCTGAAATGATGACATCTACATTAATATATCAGCAAAAGTGTTCCCCTTCACTGAACAGATGAAATACTGATATATATATATCTATATATATATATATATATAGATATATATATAGATATATATATATATATATATATAGAGATAGACAGATAGATAGATAGATAGATAGATAGATAGATAGATAGATAGATAGATAGATAGATAGATAGATAGATAGATAGATAGATAGATAGATAGATAGATAGATAGATAGATAGATAGATAGATAGATAGATAGATAGATAGATAGATAGATATATCTACAGTGGGTACGGAAAGTATTCAGACCCCCTTAAATTTTTCACTCTTTGTTATATTGCAGCCATTTGTTAAAATCATTTAAGTTCATTCTTCTTCCTCATGAATGTACACATAGCACCCCATACTGACAGAAAAATATAGAATTGTTGACATTGTTGCAGATTTATTAAAAAAGAAAAACTGAAATATCACATGGTCCTAAGTATTCAGACCCTTTGCTGTGACACTCATATATTTAACTCAGGTGCTTTCCATTTCTTCTGATCATCCTTGAGATGGTTCTACACCTTCATTTGAGTCCAGCTGTGTTTGATTATACTGATTGGACTTGATTAGGAAAGCCACACACCTGTCTATATAAGACCTTCCAGATCACAATGCATGTCAGAGCAAATGAGAATCATGAGGTCAAAGGAACTGCCTGAAGAGCTCAGAGACAGAATTGTGGCAAGGCACAGATCTGGCCAAGGTTACAAAAAGATTTCTGCTGCACTTAAGGTTCCTAAGAGCACAGTGGCCTCCATAATCCTCAAATGGAAGACGTTTGGGACAACCAGAACCCTTCCTAGAGCTGGCCGTCCGGCCAAACTGAGCTATCGGGGGAGAAGAGCCTTGGTGAGAGAGGTAAAGAAGAACCCAAAGATCACTGTGGCTGAGCTCCAGAGATGCAGTCAGGAGATGGGAGAAAGTTGTAGAAAGTCAACCATCACTGCAGCCCTCCACCAGTCGGGGCTTTATGGCAGAGTGGCCCGACGGAAGCCTCTCCTCAGTGTAAGACACATGAAAGCCCGCATGGAGTTTGCTAAAAAACACCTGAAGGACTCCAAGATGGTGAGAAATAAGATTCTCTGGTCTGATGAGACCAAAATAGAACTTTTTGGCCTTAATTCTAAGCGGTATGTGTGGAGAAAAACAGGCACTGCTCATCACCTGTCCAATACAGTCCCAACAGTGATGCATGGTGGTGGCAGCATCATGCTGTGGGGGTGTTTTTCAGCTGCAGGGACAGGACGACTGGTTGCAATCGAGGGAAAGATGAATGCGGCCAAGTACAGGGATATCCTGGACAAAAACCTTCTCCAGAGTGCTCTGGACCTCAGACTGGGCCGAAGGTTTACCTTCCAACAAGACAATGACCCTAAGCACACAGCTAAAATAACGAAGGAGTGGCTTCACAACAACTCCGTGACTGTTCTTGAATGGCCCAGCCAGAGCCCTGACTTAAACCCCATTGAGCATCTCTGGAGAGACCTAAAAATGGCTGTCCACCAACGTTTACCATCCAACCTGACAGAACTTGAGAGGATCTGCAAGGAGGAATGGCAGAGGATCCCCAAATCCAGGTGTGAAAGACTTGTTGCATCTTTCCCAAAAAGACTCCTGGCTGTATTAGATCAAAAGGGGGCTTCTACTAAATACTGAGCAAAGGGTCTGAATACTTAGGACCATGTGATATTTCAGTTTTTCTTTTTTAATAAATCTGCAACAATGTCAACAATTCTGTGTTTTTCTGTCAGTATGGGGTGCTATGTGTACATTCATGAGGCAGAAGAATGAACCTAAATGATTTTAGCAAATGGCTGCAATATAACAAAGAGTGAAAAATTTAAGGGGGTCTGAATACTTTCCGTACCCACTGTATATATAAATGTATATTCTAGCATACAGAGTTCAGTGATTTGGGGAATACAATATATAGCACAGTGTATAGAGTGCAGAGGTTTGATGTATGTAATATAAAGCACAGGGTATAGAATGTCGCAGTTCAGTGTATGTAATATATAGCACAGTGTATAGAATGTAGCAGTTCAGGGTATGTAATATATAGCACAGTGTTTAGAGTGCAGAGGTTTGGTGTATGTAATATATAGCACAGGGTATAGAGTGTAGCAGTTCAGTGTATGTAATATATAGCACAGTGTATAGAGTGCAGAGGTTTGGTGTATGTAATATATAGCACAGGGTATAGAGTGTAGCAGTTAAGTGTATATTATACATGCCGCAGCGGTCCCCAACCTTTTTGGCACCAGGGACCGATTTAATACCAGCCAATTTTCCCAGGGACCGGGGGGGGGGGGATTGATTGTGAGGGTGATTGAGGGGTCTTGGGGGGAGGGGTTATTCATGGAGTCTGTCGTCATCACCCCATTTACAGCACAGTCCCCCCTTTATATCAGTGTTCTCAGTTCCCTCCCCTTCACATCAAAGCCCCCGTTTATGTGTAACGGGGACTGCTCTGTAATATAAAGGGGGGCTGTGATATAAAGAGTACTGCACTGTAAAGGGGGCTCTGTAAAAAAAAGGGGACTGCACTGTAAAGGGGCACTGTGATATAAAGGGGGCTGTACTGTAAAGGGGCACTGTGATGTAAAGGGGGCTCTGTAATAGAAAAGGGGACTGCACTGTAAAGGGGGCACTGATGGGGGGGCTGTGATGTAAAGGGGGGCACTGTAACCTTTGCCTTTACAGTGCAGCCCCCTTTATATTACAGAACCCCTAGCAATCACAGTGCCCCTGCAGTCTGCCCCCCCCCCCCCTTCCCTTTTCTCTCTAACATCACACATCCCCATTCTAATGTCTGCACAGGGATCGGATTCTACTTCTTGCTCAGAAATCCTCAATCTGCACACAAATCCAAGAAACCATCTGTGCTGGAAGTGTAAAAAAGGCCGCTGGGTACAACTGTTCACATTTGATCCTGCCCACTACTACAGCCATTCTGGAAGGAGGTCAGACAGATCACTCAGACACTCAGAAATTTACAGACTTTAGTGTTCACGGTTGCCCAGCGTTCTTCCTTCTGCCCCATTCCTCAATACTTCTCATGATATACAAGAAATCAGTTCCTTCCCACCTCCTAAATGTTGCAAAGGCCCCTGAAATGGTCATCTCCCGGCTCCCCATCCGCCCGCCAATGTTATTCTATCAGCAGGGCAGGGGACGGGGGAGAATCTCTCCATTCCGATCTGCAGCTCGCTTCCACCCCTGCCCTGCTGATTGAATGACATCGGGCAGGCGAGGGAGCCGGGAGAGGACAAAGACATGGCCACACAGCAGGGGGTGAGGAGCGACTGCGTCCTGTGAACGCCCTGTGCAGACCACGGTCTCTGCTCATCTCCTGCTGTGCGGCCTGATCACCAGGGGTTGGGGGACCCGATATACAGTGTATAGAGTGGAGTGGTTCAGTGTATGGAATGTATAGCACATGGTATATAGAGATGTCGCGAACATAAAATTTTATGTTCGCGAACGGCGAACGCGAACTTCCGCAAATGTTCGCGAACGGGCGAACCGGGCGAACCGCCATAGACTTCAATAGGCAGGCGAATTTTAAAACCCACAGGGACTCTTTCTGGCCACAATAGTGATGGAAAAGTTGTTTCAAGGGGACTAACACCTGGACTGTGGCATGCCGGAGGGAGATCCATGGCAAAACTCCCATGGAAAATTACGTAGTTGACGCAAAGTCTGGTTTTATTCCATAAAGGGCATAAATCACCTAACATTCCTAAATTGTTTGGAATAACGTGCTTTAAATCATCCAGTGTGTGAATACGATCAGGTATGATGTATTGATCAGGTGGTGTAAGGGTTACGCCCGCTTCACAGTGACAGACCAAACTCTGACAGACCAAACTCCCCGTTTAACGCACCGCAAACAACCGCAAACAGTCCATTTGCAGTGGGCACAGTACAGTCTGTGGGCCTGACACGCAATTATATTACAGAGGTAAAATTTAATTAATTTTTTATCTGCAAGGTGCTGTGCCACCCTATATGAGTGGTGGGCAGTGGGCACAGTACGGTCTGTGGGCCTGACACTCACTGGCAGGCAACTGCAATTATATTACAGAGGTAAAATTAAATTTGTTTTTTTATCTGCAAGGTGCTGTGCCACCCTATATGAGTGGTGGGCAGTGGGCACAGTACAGTCTGTGGGCCTGACACTCACTGGCAGGCAACTGCAATTATATTAGAGGAAAAATTATTTAATATCACTACTTGTACTAAATTAATAGACGATGTTGTAAACCACTGCGCTTTAGGAAATACAGGTAAGACAAACCTGACAGAATAACACACATAACACAAATTGCTGCTACTTAAATGAGTAAATATAATAAAAAATAAAATTCATCCAGAAAAAACAGGAACTGGCTTTTTCATTCGAATTTCAGTAGCGCAGGGATGGTGATAACCTCTTACCAAATAAATAGGATGATAACATATACCAAAATATATGAATCAGATGTGATAAATATAAGCATAAAATCATAAATACATAAAAGCATGAAATCACATCAATAGGAGTCCATAAAGTCCATAGGTATAAAGTGCATAGAGCAATGAAAGTGCAAACATGAAGGATCACAGGTGCGACTTATGGGGACCACCCTTGCCTGCCACCACCACACAGTGCCGGGAGAAGTATCTGAAATTCAGACTCACCAGATGCCTATGCCTAACCACTCTCATGGACTAGCCAACAACAGCATATAGTAAAATCAGGTTTCCTCCAGATCTCTAATTTGTGCTGCAAAGACTCCTCTGGAAGATTTCCTGGTAAATTTATAGTGAGTCTGAATTTCAGCCAGTTCCTGTTTTTTTTTGGATGAATTTAATTTTTTATTATAGGAAAAATTAAATAAATGTTTTATCTGCAAGGTGCTGTGCCACCCTATATGAGTGGTGGGCAGTGGGCACAGTACAGTCTGTGGACCTGACATTCACTGGCAGGCAACTGCAATTATATTACAGAGGAAAAATTAAATGAATGTTTTATCTGCAAGGTTCTGTGCCACCCTATATGAGTGGTGGGCAGTGGGCACAGTACAGTCTGTGTACCTGACACTCACTGGCAGGCAACTGCAATTATATTACAGAGGAAAAATTAAATGCATTTTTTCATCTGCAAGGTGCTGTGCCACCCTATATGAGTGGTGGGCAGTGGGCACAGTACAGTCTGTGGGCCTGACACTCACTGGCAGGCAACTGCAATTATATTACAGAGGTAAAATTAAATGAATTTTTTCATCTGCAAGGTGCTGTGCCACCCTATATGAGTGGTGGGCAGTGGGCACAGTATGGTCTGTGGGCCTGACACTCACTGGAGGCAACTGCAATTATATTACAGAGAAAAAATGAAATGACTTTTTTATCTGCAAGGTGCTGTGCCACCCTAAATGAGTGGTGGGCAGTGGGCACAGTACAGTCTGTGGACCTGACACTCATTGGCAGGCAACTGCAATTATATTACAGAGGAAAAATTAAATGAATTTTTTATCTGCAAGGTGTTGTGCCACCCTATATAAGTGGTGGGCACAGTTCAGTCAGTGGGCCTGACACACACTGGCAGGCAACTGCAATTATATTAAAGGGTAAAAATGAAATTACTTTTTTATCTGCAAGGTACCGTGCCAACCGATATGAGTGGTTTGCACACAGTACAGTCTGTATATATAGAAAAAAATAAATAAAAGCAGACTGATATACCAGCCCTAAAAAGGGCTTTTTGGGGTGCTGTCAGGATGCCGTCCTTACAACAGGAGTGGACACAGAACACTGGCCTAGCTAATGATTTCCCTATTAATTCAGCAGCAGCACTCTCCCTGCTCTAACTAACTCTGCAGCTTCAGAATGAATCTAAGATGGATGCTGTCCTTGCTTTTTTATAGGAGGTGGGAGGGTCTGGGAGGGAGGGTATGCTGATTGGCTGGAATGTGTCTGCTGACTGTGAGGTACAGGGTCAAAGTTTGCTCAATGATGATGTATAGGGGGCGGACCCACCGAGGAGAACGTGAACAAGCGATGTTCGCCGGGAACTGTTCGCCGGCGAATAGTTCGGGACATCTCTAATGGTATAGAGCAGTGATGGCAAACCTTGGCACCCCAGATGTTTTGGAACTACATTTCCCATGATGCTCAACTACACTGCAGAGTGCATGAGCATCATGGAAAATGTAGTTCCAAAACATCTGGGGTGCCAAGGTTCGCCATCACTGGTATAGAGTGTAGCGGTTCAGTGTATGGAATGTATAGCACGGTGTACAGAGTGCAGCTCTTCATTCGTTTGTTCAATGATTCCAAACATATTTTCTTACAAGCAACCCGTATCCTCCTTCACCACCTATATACCAGCCCAGAAATCCGCTCTTGATCCACTGACAGCGCATACTGAAAACTCCCACCAGAAGTCACGCCCCTAAAATGTTACACCCATCACATGACCTATATAAGCCCTGTGATGGGTAAAAAGCATTAGAGCATGGCTTCCAGCAGGAATTTTCAGTGTGTGCTGTCAATGTATTAAACAGCAGTGGAGCAGAGGCTTTTGGTGTGCAGCCTGTCTTAATGGGGTTTTAGTTTGATGTATGTATTGCATTGCACAGTAAGCTGATTGCAGTGATCCAATGTAGGCAATATGCAGCACAGCATACATATAACAGTTTAGGCTATGCAAGTTAAACCATAATGTACACGGTACAGTATGTAGCGCACAAAATGCATAAATTGTACAGCTGTCTGCAGTATTCAACATGCAGCACATTTCTCAGGAGTCCAGATTATGTTAGCATGCAGCACAGTGTACAGAATGCAGCAGTCAGGTTATGTAACGTACAGCACATTTTACAAGGTGCAGCAGTCAGAAACAATGAAACAAGACTCCTCATTTTTTTTTACCTCTTTTAGAAATGGCCCAAGGTCAAGCCAATGGACAGCAGCGCTCCCTGTTATTAGATCCACAGAGGTGTCACCAACCGGCATCTCTTCAGCTGGACAGACACTGCAGAAATGATAGGTTAGACTTTTAGTGACACCATCTGGTTGGATTGAAAGCCCAACCCTGGGCACTGTGCTTCTGACTTTTCTGCCTCATCCATGCCCAGATGACAAAACCACCCAATGAATCCTTCACCAGACATGCTCCAATCACATTCACCCTGTTTACATTGGAATGAATGTGTACCAGGCCAATGCAGCAGCCAGTAAGCCACCAACAATGTCACATATACAGTAGCTGTACAGGTAAACTTCACCCCTAGGAGTTCCTCCCTAGTGGTGAACTGTTTTTACTACACACTAGAAGGACTACATTTATTTATTTTTTACAAATGTAAACCAAAAAACAGCATGCCCCCCCATTTCCCAACTATATCCTTTAGGAATACCCACCAGCCACCCCAACAATGTTTTTTAGGAATACCCACCAATTACCCCAACAATGTTCTTTACAAATACCCACCAGTCACCTACCAACAATGTCCTTTAGGAATACCCACCATTTACCCTAACATCCCCCAACAATGTCCTTTAGGAATACCCACCATTGACCCTAACATCCCCCAACAATGTCCTTTAGGAATACCCACCAGTTACTGCAGCACTATGGAACACTTTGCATGGTAAACTTTTAGCCCAAAGGAGGTCTGTCTAGATCAGGAAAGGAGCTACTTGGTTGGGTGTGTCCCCACCTGTATGTGACATTGAGTGACCCCGTGGCTTTCTTGGCCTCCTCTATCTGAGCCTCACTGATGTCGATTCCGAGAACTTTCTTGAAGTACGGAGAAAGAATTTTTGTGTTCTGCCCCGATCCACAGCCAACGTCCACAGCAAAACCATACGGTTTGTGTAACTAGGAAGACAAAAACATCTTCAAAATACATCACAAGGACACCAGTGTTATTTTCAGTTTAACCTCTTGCTGCCCACCTCATGCATATGTGTGGCTGCAAAAAGGGTGGGCTTTAAAGCCCTCATACTGCACATAGGAGTCCATGGAAATCCAAGATTTCTGTGCTGAGAGCACGCTCACTGCATGCCCACAGCACAGTCATAGCCATAGCATATCCAACTCTCCATCTCTAGTCCCGATTGAAAGCTGGTGGGACCGGAAGCAAATCACAGCGGTCACGTGATTATGAACTTTGGCCCCCCCGCCCCAGCAAAAAAGACCCATTTAAAGAGATGCTGGGTGGGAAGGGGTTACATTTATAATGTCATAACAATGATATGATATTGTTTATTTGGCTGAAAATGATAACAAAATTTTATTTCTTGCTATTGTCACCAATAACTTAACCTTTGTCATTATTTAACCACTTTACCACCGGAGGATTTTGCTGTCTTACATCTGGGCCACTTTTTGCGATTCGGCACTGTGCGACTTTAACTGACAATTGCGCGGTCATGCAATGCCGTACCCAAACAAAATTTACGTCCTTTCTTTCCCACAAACAGAGCTTTCTTTTGGTGGTATTTGATCCCCTGTGCGATTTTTACTTTTTGCGCTATAAACAAAAAAAGAGCGACAATTTTGAAAAAATAACAATATTTTTCACATTTTTTTATATGAAATCCCCCCCCCCCCCCCCAAAAATGTAAAAATCTAAATTTTTTATCATTTTAGGCCAATTTGTTTTCTGCTACATATTTATGGTAAAAAAAAATCACAATAAGCTTATTTTGATTGGTTTGCGCAAAAGTTATTGCGTTTACTAACTAAGGGAAAGATTTCTGTCGTTTTTGGTGTTTTTTTTTTAACGAGTAATGGCGGGGATCTGCAATTTTTTTTGCGGGACTGCGACATTGCGGCGGACAGATCGGACCCTTGACTGACATTTTTGACACTTTTGGGGGTACCAGTGACATTACTACAGTAATCAGTGCTATAAATATGCACCTTTACTGTAAAAATGACACTGGCAGGGAAGGGGTTAATTTTATTGGAGAGGAAGGGGTTAACGTATGCCTGGTGCTTACTAACATGTGTGGGGGGAGGGGACTGAGTGACACAGGGACAGATCGCAGGTTCAGCTATGCTGAATCCTGCAATCTGACCCTGCCTGTCACTTAGGAGATCCGCCCGCTTTGTTTACACAAGCGGGCGGATCTCCACACTCGATTCCCCGACGATCGGGGAAGAGCAGCGGTGATCACCGCCTCTCCTCCCCTGGCCCGACTCCCGCTGTGACCGAATACAGCGGGAGCGAGCCTCCGGCGGCGCGCGCGTGCCGCCGAGAGAGGGGAATGTCTGGCGACGTAGGTCTACGTCGCCAGATGTTATCGAGCCACTTTGCCGCAGTAGAGCTCTAGTGAGCAGCGGTAAAGTGGTTAAAATGGACCTTCACCCAAAAGTAAAAATCATCTTCTCATCCTCTTCCTCACTCCCTACCCTGCCAGAATGGTTTCTTTTTTTTTTTTCTGGGAGCGGGTACCATTTTTTGACAGGCCTAGGTGAGAACTATGCAACTTGGCATCACATGTCCCAGGAGCCCGCGGGACCAGCTTTACAGCGCCTCACAATCTCTCACATGCGCAGTCGGGAGCAGGCTGTGATTTCCTGAGGAAGTCAGTCGGCTCCCAACTTCAAGTTGGTGGCATCAGGGTCCCGTAACTGAGAACTGGCTGTGGGAGGAAAGTGCTGGACTCCAGGGACTGGTAAATATCTTGATCGTGCCACACACACACGATAAAAAAAGAATTGTATCATTGTACACAGGGCGTGTGTAGCACATGCAGTCTCTCTGCCCTGATTCTGGTACCCCCCTTCCCCCAGTATACAGCAAATGTTGGCTTTTATCAAAGCCAGCATTACTGTATACTCAGAGGAGGTGTCAGCAGCTCTAGCTGTCAAAAAATCAGTCTGAATCAGTATTTATAAATAACACTGCTCAGATGTAAATATACAAAGATACAAATTAACATAATATTTTTGTATCATTCTATTCATTCATCTGCAGATCAAAGTGATGAAACTTCAATCTGTAGATGTCAGTTAACGCAATCTGACAGGTAAATTTTTTTTCTTTAAATGAAATGTTCTTTTGTTTAACCACTTAAGCTTTGGAAGATTTTACCCCCTTCCTGACCAGGGCCTATTTTACGATTCGGCACTGCGTGATTTTAACGGACAATTGCACGGTTGTGTGACGCTGTACCCAAGTGAAATTGACGTCCTTTTTTTCCCAGAAACAGAGCTTTCTTTTGGTGGTATTTGATGACCTGTGCAATTTTTTGATCATGCGCTATAAACAAAAAAAGAGCGACAATTTTGCAAAAATAACAATATTTTTCACATTTTTTTATATGAAATTCCCCCCAAAAAATGTAAAAAATCTAAATTTTAACATTTTAGGCCAATTTTTTTCTTTTACCATATGTTTGGTAAAAAAAAAAAAATCGCAAAAAGCGTATTTTGATTGGTTTGCGCAAAAGTTATTGCGTTTACTAACTAAGGGAAAGATTTTTGTTATTTCTATTGTTTTTTTTAACGAGTAATGGCGGCAATCTGTGATTTTTTTTTGTGGGACTGCGACATTGCGGTGGACAGATCGGACCCTTGACTGACATTTTTGACCCTTTTGGGGGTACCAGTGACATTACTACAATAATCAGTGCTATACATATGCACTGTTACTGTAAAAATGACACTGGCAGTAAAGGGGTTAACTTTATTTGAGAGGGAGGGGTTAAGGGTGTCCCTAGGGGCGTGATTCTAACTGTGATTGGATGTGGCTGTGTGTGTAACAGCAGAGATCTACGGTCCTACATAGCAGGACCGTATGATCTGTGCTGTTACACAGGGGAGAATGACAGCCGGCTTTGTTTACACTAGCCGCCTGCCTTTCTCCCGCTGTACCGGGGGATCGCGAGTGAGCGGCGGACTACAGGAGTTGGAGATCTACATTTAAGGTGGTAACCAAGAACTTGGATATTGAACCTCTGTCTAAAATCGAAAATCGAAAATCTGTCTACATTTATAACTTTAAAGCAGGCCTTGATGCTGCCTGGGAACGTCTAGAACAAGACTATGGGAGCCCCGAAGTCATTGAATCTGCCTTATTCCAGAGACTAAACGACTTTCCTAAGATCTCTGTTAAGGACAATCATAAGCTTAGAGAGTTAGGTGACCTCATTCATGAACTTGAAATTGCTAAGTTAGATCCTAGTTTACCAGGTCTTGGCTATTTAGACACTGCTCAGGGCGTAAATCCTATTGTAGCAAAGTTGCCTAGTTATCTTCAGGGAAAGTGAACTAGTGTAGGATCAAAGTATAAGTATGAACATCGTGTTTCCTTCCCTCCCTTTTCTTATTTAGCAGAGTTCGTGCGGAAGGTTGCAAGATCCAAGAATGACCCAAGCTTCTTCTATCCAGATACAACCACCATTCCTTTAACTACTTCAAGGGGTATTGCCACCAACAGTAAATTCAAGGATTTAAGGCATCCTATTGCCGTGAGGAAGACCGCGATAGCATCCAACGTCTTAGCTACAGACATTAAAGCTAGCAATCTTAATCAACAGTGTCCTATTCATAATGCGCCACACTCTCTCTCCAAATGTCGTGCATTTAAGGACAAGCCTATTGAAGAACGCAAGTCATTTCTCAAAGAGCATAATATCGGTTTTAAGTGTTGTGCATCCTCCGATCATTTAGCTAGAGACTGTAAGATCGCCATCAGATGTTCTCTCTGTAACAGTGCCAAACATGTGGACGCTCTTCATTCAGACCTGTTCAAAAGGAAACCTTCACCCGGCAGCAACCCCAAGACTACATCAGATGATGGCAGGGAGAAAACTGAGCAATATGCCAACCCCATAACCACAAGGTGTACAGAGGTATGTGGAGAAGGGCTTCATAGCAAGTCTTGTAGCAAAATATGTCTTGTAAGGGTTTTTCCTGAAGGATGTCCTCAAAATTCCATAAAAATGTATGCCATACTCGATGATCAGGGCAATCGCTCATTGGCCAGTACAGAATTCTTTGACCTATTCAACATTCAAAGAGAGACCTGGTCCTATACCTTGCAGACATGTGCAGGAAAGATCAATACTTCTGGAAGAAGAGCCCATGGCTTCATAGTTGCGTCAGAATATGAGGACACGTTTCCTCTTCCAACTCTAATCAATTGTGGTCAGCTACCGAACAACAGAGAAGAAATCCCCACACCAGAGGTTGCACGTCATCACCCTCATTTGAGTCACATTGCTAACTACATTTCACCACTTAACAAGGATGTTAAGATTTTGATTCTACTAGGGAGAGACATTCCTAGAGTTCATAAAATAAGAGAGTTATGTAACGGTCCAGATGATGCTCCTCAGGCCCAGAAACTTGATCTTGGATGGGTTATTTTAGGAGAAGTCTGTTTAGATCAATCTCACAAGCTCTTGGATGTAGCTTCCTACAAAACTAATGTTACCTATCGATTGATGAAATGTCCATTGCACTATTATGTGAAGGAAAGATTTGATTTAAAAAATGAAGTTCCATATCAAGCACTCCAAAGTATTAACTGCAAGCTCACTTCTCAAAAGGACTTTGGTGATTCAGTGTACCAAGCGCTCAGTTCCAGGGAACCTCTTTAAATAACGTTCTTCTAACTGGTCAAACAACCTTATGGGAGTGTTGATGTAGTTCAGGAAGGAACCAATTGCCGTGACAGCTGACGTCCAACAGATGTTCCACTGTTTCATAGTCAAAGAGGACCACAGAAATTATCTCAGGTTCTTGTGGCACCGCAACAATGACATTAATGATCAGGTGATAGATTATCGCATGAGAGTCCATGTCTTTGGAAATAGTCCATCTCCTGCCGTGGCAACTTATGGACTGAGAAAAACAGCACAGGAAGGTGAAAGGGAATTCGGATCTGACACCAGGCAATTTGTTGAGAGAGATTTTTATGTAGACGATGGCCTGAAATCATTCTCAACACCCGAATAAGCCGTCAATTTGATAAAAAGGACCCAACAGCTCCTGTTGACTGCTAACTTGAGGCTTCATAAGATCGCATCTAATAGCAGCGAAGTAATGAGGGCTTTCAATCCAGAAGATCACGCTAAGGATTTGAAGGATTTGGACTTGGGAGTAGATTCCCTACCCATGCAAAGAAATCTCGGTCTTCTCTGGAATGTAACTTCAGACACATTCACCTTTCAGGTCTCTGACACTAAGAAGCCATTCACCAGACGTGCAGTTTTGTCAACTGTTAACAGCCTTTACGATCCCCTAGGCTTTATGACTCCAGTTACCGTCCAAGGGAGATTCATACTCCGTCAGCTTACTGAGAGGGTGACAGATTGGGATGCCCCTCTGCCAGTAGACCTGCTGCCTAAATGGGAGAAATGGAGAAACTCCTTGAAGGTACTGGAAGAACTTAATATCCCACGCTGCTATTCACCCACTTCAGTTTCAAGAAGTCTGAGAAAAGAGATTCACATCTTTTGTGATGCATCTACCGAAGCCATAGCGGCTATGGCTTATCTCAAGATCATAGATCCGTCCGGGAGACCAGGGCCGGCGTTAGGGGGGGCAAACTGGGCAACTGCCCAGGGCCCCGAATGTCCAGGGGCCCCGGGCCCCGTGTCACTGTCAGAGTCCCGGTGGGCCGCGGCGCTCAGATTCACAGACACTAGAAGACGTTCCGTTACTGCGGGCGGCCGCCGGCCGGTGTGTACTTGCCAGCTACACCGGCTCCGCGGCCAATCAGCCTTCTGCTCAGGGGGGGTGTGACCGTGTGAGTCACACCCCCCTGAGCAGAAGGCTGATTGGCCGCGGAGCCGGTCCGGAAGTCATGTAGTCAGCGTGTGTGTTCCTTCCCGCGGCCGCCGATGATCAGTGAAGCTGCAGCAGATAGGAGCTCCTTCAGCCCGACTTCTGGCTGCTCGCGGGGGGCGGCGGCAGGGAGAGAAGGTAACTGACTGCCTGCAGTGCAGCCCCGGCCATGTGTGCTGAATAGGAGGGGGTGGGGCGGCTCGGCTGCATATAGAGGATTTGATGTTTCCTTATGCCGCTGGATGGAGGGATGGATTCTTCTCCTCCCTTCTGCAGGCATTCTGCGGCTGCAGGAGAAATATGGAAATATCAATTTCTCTATATGCAGCCGAGCTGTCCCATCCCCCTCCTATTCAAATTCTTTTACTGTCCCCCCCAGTGATCTTAGCCCCCCCCCATGTTCTTAGCCCCCCCCACCCCCCCAGTGATCTTAGCCCCCCCATGTTCTTAGCCCCCCCAGTACTCTTTAGCCCCCCGCCCTGTGCTCCTTAGCCCCCCCGTGCTCTTCAAGTCCCCACAGTGCTTTTCATCTCCCCCTATGCTCTCTGGCTCCCCCAGTGCTCTCCACCCCCCTGTGCTCCCTGGCTCCCCCCTAAGTGATTTCCAGTGCTCCCCAGTCCCCCCCCCATGCTCTCCATCCCCCTGGATTTCCCTGGCCGCCACCCCCCCCTCCCCAGTGCTATCCCCACCACCCTGCGCCTTCCAACCCCCCTGCAATGCTTTCCAAACTCCCCCCCCTTAATTCTCTCCAGTCCCCCCCCCCTTGCCCTTCAGCTCCTCCAGTGCTATCTGCTTTCCCTGTGCTCTCCGGCCCCCCTAGTGTCCTTCTATCATGTCTGCAGTCTCTGACCTTCTCTTGTATCACATCCGCAGTCTCTGGACCATCTCCTGTACTACGTCTGCAGTCTCTGACCATCTCTTGTATCACGTCTGAAGTCTCTGACCAGCTCTTGTATCATGTCTGCAGTCTGACCAGCTCTTGTATCACGTCTGCAGTCTCTGACCATCTCTTGTATCGTCTCTGACCATCTCTTGTATCATGTCTGCACTCTCTGACCATCTACTGTATCACATCTGCAGTCTCTGACCATCTCTTGTATCGTCTCTGACCATATCTTGTATCACATCTGCACTCTCTGACCATCTACTGTATCATGTCTGTAGTCTCTGACCATCTCCTGTATCATGTCCTCAGTCTCTGACCATCTCCTGTATCATGTCCTCAGTCTCTGACCATCTCCTGCATCATGTCCTCAGTCTCTGACCATCTCCTGTATCATGTCCTCAGTCTCTAACCATCTCCTGCATCATGTCCTCAGTCTCTGACCATCTCCTGTATCATGTCCTCAGTCTCTGACCATCTCCTGTATCATGTCCTCAGTCTCTGACCATCTCCTGTATCATGTCCTCAGTCTCTGACCATCTCCTGTATCATGTCCTCAGTCTCTGACCATCTCCTGTATCATGTCCTCAGTCTCTGACCATCTCCTGTATCATGTCCTCAGTCTCTGACCATCTCCTGTATCATGTCCTCAGTCTCTGACCATCTCCTGTATCATGTCCTCAGTCTCTGACCATCTCCTGTATCATGTCCTCAGTCTCTGACCATCTCCTGTATCATGTCCTCAGTCTCTGACCATCTCTTGTATCATGTCCTCAGTCTCTGACCATCTCTTGTATCATGTCCTCAGTCTCTGACCATCTCTTGTATCATGTTTGCAGTCTCTGACCATCTCCTGTACTATGTCCAGCGGGAACACTCTGCAGCCACACCGCACAGCACACCCAAGGTAAGTGGAGGACTGGAGAGAGGAGTGACTTCTACTTAGGGATTTATTTTGCAGATAGGCTGGGCTGGCACTGGCAGCAACAATTTTATTCAAAGAAATCAGGATTTCTTCTGCAAATATACTGGCACTGGCAGCAACAATTGAATTAAAATCAGGATTTCTTTTGCAAATAGGCTGGCCTGGCACTGGCAGCCAGGCATAGTACTAGTCTAGTACTATGCCTGCCAGTGCCTTGTCTGATCTGATGATGTCACTGCCAGGCTATTTGCAGAAGAAATCCTTATTTTTTCTCATTTTTTTGATCATGTGTCATGATGACATTGGTTTTGGTAATTGTCTGACTCTGATGCCAGCCTATTTGCAGAAGAAATCCTCATTTGAATAAAATATTTGCTGCCAGTGCCAGCCTACCAGGGGCTGATCTGAGGTGTGAAGGTGCAGGAATTGGGGTGGTCTGAGGTGTGAAGGTGCAGGAATTGGGGTGGCCTGAGGTGTGAAGGTGCAGGAATTGGGGTGGCCTGAGGTGTGAAGGTGCAGGAATTGGGGTGGCCTGAGGTGTGAAGGTGCAGGAATTGGGGTGGCCTGAGGTGTGAAGGTGCAGGAATTGGGGTGGCCTGAGGTGTGAAGGTGCAGGAATTGGGGTGGTCTGAGGTGTGAAGGTGCAGAAATTGGGGTGGTCTGAGGTGTGAAGGTGCAGGAATTGGGGCTGTCTGAGGTGTGAAGGTGCAGGAATTGGGGTGATCTGATTTGTGAAGGTGCAAAGCTCACTTGATTTCTTATTTATTCTATTTAATGTTATTTAATTAAAGCATATTTTCATGTAGTTGTATGTTTTATTTGGCTAAATTGATTAAATGCGCCTATATTTTTGGTAGAATATAAAAAAATTTGGGGCCCCACTTTTAGGTTTGCCCAGGGCCACACTTTGTCTAAAACCGGCCCTGCGGGAGACCCCATGTCAGGTTTCTACTAGGAAAAGCCAAGTTAGCTCCAAAACCTGCTCACACTATCCCAAGATTAAAATTGTGTGGTGCAACCCTAGCTGTTGAAGTCGCAGAATTCCTGCAAAATGAAATAGACATTGAAATCGATCAGATTAAGTACTACAGTGACAGCAAGGTAGTGCTTGGTTATATATGCAACAGTGTGAGAAGGTTCTATGTGTATGTGGCTAACAAAGTAGAACAAATAAGGAAAAACAGTAGACCTGAACAATGGAACTATGTCCCGACTGGTTTGAATCCCGCAGACATTGCCACTAGGTCAGTGCCAGCAGTTGTCCTCACACAAACCATTTGGTTTTCAGGACCCAAGTTTTTAATGGACCAGTCTTCTACAAACTCAGAAGAAGATATCGATTTCCACCTGGAGGATCCGGATACTGATCCGGAAATATGGCCTGAAGTTGTAGCATTGAGTTTCAACATCTGTTCAAGAAGAAATTTGGAGGTAAGGCGTTTTGAACGTTTCTCTTCTTGGAAGAGGTTGGTGAAGACTATAGCAAGATTGAGTCATATTGCACAGATTTTCTGCAAATCGAATCAGACATCGTCTTGCCATGGATGGCACACCTGTAAGGAGTCACCCAATGCATTGGAGTATGAGAGGGCTGAGCTGTTCATCATACGTCGTGTGCAAGAAGAAGTCTTTGTGGAAGAGATTAAGTGCTTAAGAGGCCATGGACCAGTCCCAAAATGTAGCCCACTATTCACACTGAACCCAGTGATCGACAACGAAGGCATGCTTCGAGTCGGTGGACGACTGAAAAGGTCAAACCTGCTAGGGAAAGAACAGAACCCCTTGATAATACCAAGAAACCACCATTTGGGCACATTGATTATACAGCATTACCATGAGAGAGTCAAACATCAAGGAAGACACTACACAGAAGGTGAGGTCAGAATTGCAGGGTTCTGGATAGTTGGAGTGAAAAGGCAAATAGCTACGATCATTCACAACTGTGTTAAATGTCAGAAGTTAAGGGGTAGACAACAGATGGCTGACCTACCTGCAGACAGACTGAGTGAAGATACACCCTTTGCATATGTCGGAATCGATGTGTTTGGACCATGGACAGTAACGGCTAGAAGAAATCGTGGTGGTCAAGTCAACAGCAAAAGATGGGCTGTAATGTTCACTTGCTTAACTGTAAGAGCTGTGCATATTGAAGTAATCGAGTCAATGGACACTTCGAGCTTTATCAATGCTCTAAGGAGATTTCTTGCTCTAAGAGGTCCCGTGAAGATGTTGAGATCAGATTGTGGAACTAACTTTATTGGTGCTTGCAGAGAGTTACAGATCGACTGACAACAAGTTGGAAATTATTGATCTAGGCTGTATTTGAAAATTCAACCCACCACACGCTTCACACATGGGCGGAGCATGGGAACGTATGATTGGGATGGCAAGGCGCATACTGGATTCTATATTGCTTGATGCGAGTTCTTCACGTCTTACCCATTCAGTACTTACTACATTCCTTGCTGAGGTCGCAGCAATAATCAACTAAAGACCGTTGACCGCTGTATCCACAGACCCAGAATGTCTAACTGTTTTAACTCCAGCTACATTATTGAGCCGGAAAATTGGACAGATCCCAGCGCCAAAGAGCATCTTTGATGGAAAGGACATATAAACGTCAATAGAGATACGCTCAATACCTTGCAGATTGTTTCTGGGACAGATGGAGGAGGGAATACCTCATACTTCTCCAAGGACGTAAAAAGTGGCAAACCCAGAAGCCTAACTTAAAGGAAGGGGACCTGGTTCTTCTAAAAGACAAGCAAACTCACCGGATCCAGTGGCCAGTTGGAGTTATTACAAAGGCCATTGCTAGTGATGATGGAAAGGTCCGAAGTGTGGAATTCAGGATTGTAAAGGACGGGAGCCCAAAAACCTTCCTGAGACCAGTCACTGAGACAGTCCTAATTATGCCTGCTTCCAAAAATTCTGATTCAGTGTTATGTGAAGGAGTCACTTAGACCTCTAGTATAGTTAGCTTAGACTAGAGGGCTACATAGCATTCTACTGTATGCAATGTTAATTGTATGTTTATGGAAGATAATTGTGTAGTGGTATCTCACGATACCAAGCGGAGAGTGTGCTGCCACGCAGTTTTAACTGTCTAGCAGTTGATATTACATGTTATGTTATGCTATGTTATTGGTATCATCCTTGCACCCCTGCTGTTTCTGGCTAGTTGGTTGCTCCCACCCTCCTTTTCCCGCTGTAACTCAATTTTGTATAGTTGTTATGAAGAGACTGCAGAGTGTGGGGGCTGTGTAACTTTATTGGAAATTTACCTATGGAAAGCCTCTATGTTTATGCCTTTGATAACTTGAAGCATAAAGAAGCATTGGAGAACACCTCTGGAGTCTTTATTCATTGAGTAAACTATCTGTTAAAGCCATCATTCAACCTGCTGCACATACTTACAGACTGGGTCTACAAGAAGGTCACAGGTACAATCGATGCTGAGACAGAACAAACAATGTTACTTTGTATCTCTCTATACTGTGTAACTCTCTATTTTTATACAGCGGTAGCTTCTACATCTGCTGTATTTACACAGCAACTGGAATTTTCACAGCTAGGAATTGTAAAATGGTGGAAGAGGGGTAGGAGTGGGGAAGAAGGAAAGGACATACTACAAACCCACAATGTATTAGAAGTTTTTTTGGGTGTGTGTAGCACACGAAGGTGTCTATTTATTAAACAATCATTGGCTGAATGTCAAATTAGTGCAATTTTGGCTGTTATTTTCCAAATAGAACAATTCCAATAATAGTTAGCACCATCTAGTGGCCAAAATGTGGTATATTTTCTCATTTTAGAAAACTATACCACATTATAGCCACTAGATGGAGTTAACAAGCAAAGATAGATCTATTATAGAAATTACAGACGAAATTTGTGCGACTTGCACAATTGTGTATGACAATCATCCAAAGAATCGTTTTATTTAAAAGATTTCAGAAAATAAAAATATTTTTTTTTTTTGGTGTTCTGAATAAAGTGTGGAGAGTTCGACCCTCTGTCATGGTCTTCATTTTTACTATTGGCACCATTAATTGGAACAGGAAGTTGGGGGAAATCTCCCTATTGAGTCACAGACAGCAGTAAGAACCTGACAACGCCCCTGCCCTGCTCTGTCCAATAGAAAAAAGGTGTTGGCTGGACAACCCCTTAAATATTTGAGTGGCTGTGCTTATCTAAGCAAAATAATTCTGTTTTAAATGTTACAAGTGTCCTATTGTTTTTAGCTGCGTGTACAACAGACAGAAGCCGTCACTCACTCTTTCATCCACATAACTGAAGACAAGGTCTATTACTTCTTGTGATGGGTTAAACCTGAATTTTTGATAATACGACGCATGCTCCTTTCCTTCAAACAGCCGTGTCACCATTTTGGACTCCGATTAACACCTATAAGAATTAAAACAGAAGAAAAAATAAAAATACATACAGTATTAAACTTTCTGGACCGGAAGATTTCCCCCCTTAAAGACCAGGCCATTTTTTGCGATTCGGCACTGCAATACTTTAACTGACAATTGCGCGGTCGTGCGGCGCTGTACCAAAATAAAATGATGAGAATTTGATTTTTTTTTTCTATTGGGAATGTTTTATAGCAGAAAGTGAAAAAAATATATATATATTTTACTTTCTGCTATAAAACATTCCCAATAGAAAAAAAAATCAAATTCTCATCATTTTAGACCAATTTGCATTCTGCTACATATTTTTTTAAAAGATCCCAATAAACGCATTTTTTTTTTTTTTTGAATGGTTTGCGTCTACAAACTAGGGGAAAGGTTTATGTAAATTGTATTTATTTAGCAGGACTGCGATATTGCGGCGGACAGGTCGGACCCCTGACTTTTTTTTTGGGGGGGGGGGGGGATCAGTGACATTACTACAGTATTCAGTGCTAAAAATATACTGTTACTGTAATAATGACACTGACAGGGAAGGGGTTAACCTAGGGGAAGGGGTTAACCTAGGGGTGATCAAATGGTTAAATGTGTGCCTAGAGGAGGATTTTCTAACTGTGGGGGGGAGAGGGACTTGTGAAATGATCATAGAGACCCGTGTTCCTATATAGAAAGATCACAGGAGCTCTGATCATTTCGGAAAGAACAACTTTCAGCTGGGTTTACAACATCTGACCGTTTTCTCTCAGCGGGGAGTGATCACGGGTGGCCGACGGCAATCGGTCCTGTGGATCGGCATCCCTGCTGCATAGTGGGGGCAGGAGCGCACCGGCTGCGGCGCTTGGCCCCCAGGAGCGCTCCTGCGGATTGCGGTACAGTTACTGCGATTCGCGCAGCCGAGCCAGCCTGCAGCAGTATATATGCAGTGGGCGGTTGGCAACTGGTTAAGAAATGAGATCGGCCGTCAGTACAGTATATCAGGATTGATCAATTTTCAGATATATCTCATAGTTTGTGGACTCTTTCCTACCGACTAAATATACACGGATTTGGGTTATTTTTACCAGAGAAATGTAGCAGAATACATTTTGGCCTAAATTTTTGAAGAATAATTAATTGCAAAATTTTATAACGGAATCATAGAAAAAAGACAAAGTTTTCAAAAATGTATTTTTTTGTTTTAGAAAAAAAAAAAAAAAAAAACAACAACAAAACCAAACATCCAGTGAAGATTAATATCACCAAAAGAAAGCTCTAGTGGTGTGAACACAATTATAAATATTTAGGTACAGTTTGGGTACAGGTGTTGTATGACCGCGCAATTGTCATTGCAAAAATGCTGAAAGCTGAAAATTGGCCTGGGCAGGAAGGGGGTAAAAGTGCCCGGTATTGAAGTGGTTAACAATAATAATATTAACAAAGAAAGTAAAGCGCAGATTCCATGCACCGCCATCAGTCACCAGTCTCCTGTGTTTCTGGTGTAAACATGATGGTGAACATCACCTGACATCCCCTTCCCCCTCTGTACTCCGCCACTGCGCTGCTTCTACTTTCCTCACATTATATACAGAGAGTACCAAGGGGGAGAACAATGCAGAGATCTGTGTCCACATTCATTTACACACAATGTATCCAGTCTAATCTCTTTTCAGATGGATAGAATTATTTGTTGTTACATTGTATCATTCTCTCTATATTCCCAGCAATGTGTCGTTCTTGTTGAATACCCTCCATGGAGAGGTGGAGGAGTCCAGCGCTGACAATTCAGACAAATGGCTTCCAGATGTGCCTGCTGAAGAGGGAAGTTTCCCCACTGTCTCCCAGTATAACTGGATCATCAGATGTTCATCAATGAGTGGCCATGGAGTTTCCAATGAGGATGCCAGAAGTTCCCATTCAAATGTGCATGCATGGGGATAAGCCAGACAACACGAACATCGTGTAAACCGTTTTTTTAAATTTATAAAAAAAAAATGCAGAATTACACTTACAAACATCCAAGTAAAACAGTGCAGGGAATACAGAAGATGGCACTTGTGACATTTCTGACACGTTTCGTTAAAAGTGTTTGGGGTAATATCCAGTATATTTATGTAGCACCCTACAGGTAGGTGCTAGGTAAATGTATAGTGGGCCTTGTCTGCCTAACAGCAGGGCTGTGATTTATTTAGCTAGGGTGTCAGGGCTTCCAGATGTGCCTGCTGAGGGGAGAAGTGTCCCCACTGGCTCCTGCGAGAGGCTTCTCATAGGGCAGTGTGGGAAGCCCAATCAGGGGACACATCCCAGCTTGTAACTACCCCAGAAGGCAGATTATGCTGCAAAGGATTCTGGGGGTGGGTATACGTTTGGGGGAAATGTGTGACACGCTGTCTTTGGCGGGAGCAGAGTCCCAGGAGGGAGAGTACGGCTGTTTCTCCTCCTGTCTGAGGAAGGTGGATGTCTCGGGGTGTCGCTTGAGAATCCAGAGAGTGCCGAGTTGAGCTGAGGGGATCCGGTGTGCCGAGAACCTGCGGAGAGAGAGAGAGGGGTCCAGTCCCAGGAAAGCCTACACAGGTCATGAGTACTGTGGATTGCCCCTGGGGGTCTGCCTGAAGTCAGAGAGCTGAGAGGAGAGTGGTTCTGCCCGCCAGAGGTGGCTCTAGGCTTTTTGAGGCCTAAGGTAAAACTTGGACATGAGGCCCCACTCATGCCCATAATGGGAAAAATAATTCAAGCAATAAAAATTAACTGTATAAATTTCATATATTAAGAGCCTTAACCTTTGTACTATGTATTCACAGTTTCTAGAATTTTCTCTAACCAATTCTTCTTTAATCAAAGATCATTAAACATCGGGTATGTATGTATATATATATGTCTGCTCTTACATCACAGTCCCCAGCATTTCCCTATAGGTCATGATTTCCTGAGTTCCTCCTTACATCAGAGTTCAGTGTCCCCCCTTACATAAGAGTTCTCCTTTAAATCAGATTCCCCCCTGCATCTCCTCCTTACATCAGAGTTCACAGAATTCCTCTTTACATTAGAGTCCCCCTCTTAAATCAAATTTCACAGAGCACCCTTTACATCAGAGTCTCCAGAGTTTCCCCCTTACATTGTAAGAGGGAACTCTGAAGACTCTGATGTAAGAGGAGTTCTGGGAACTCTGATTTAGGGGGAATGTTGGGGACTCTGAAGTAAGCGGAGTTCTAGAAACCCCAATTTAAGGGGGAATGCTGGAGACTCTGATGTAAGGAGAGTTCTGGGAACTCTGATTTAGGGAGAATGCTGGAGACTCTGATGTAAGGAGAGTTCTGGGAACATTGATTTGAGGGGGAAAGCTGGGGACTCTGGTGTAAAAGAGAACTTTGTGGTCACCAAAGCTCCCCCTTGCATCAGAGTTTCCAGAGACCCCCTTACACCTCCCTTCCTCAGTCCGGCACAGTCTAGGGCACGACAAGTCCTACTGCAGAAGGCTGCCATACCTGAGTCACCACAGATGGGAACTGTAAATTCCAGTATAGTGCACTGCCATTCCTCCCTGAGGAATTGAAGCCTGCTATGCTTGGACTTGTACTGCTCTCTGTAGGGGACTGAGGAACAACTGCCTGCTATGCTAAGACTTGTAGTGCCCTCTGTGGGGACTAAGGCATGGCAGCCTGCTATTCTGGAACTTATAGGGCCCTCTGTGAGGGACTGAGGATTCCTCAGTCCTCCACATTCTAGGGCACTATAAGTTCCAGCATAGTGGGCTGTCATTCCTCAGTCCCTCACAGCTGGGGGGTAAAACAACAGAGGTAAACATCTAAAGGACAATTCCAACCAAAACTACCAATAATGTACAGAGTCCATATGCTATATAATGTCACAGCCCCGCTACCCCTCACCTTCCACCTTGGTTGCTATCATTGTGTAGGGCAAAGGGCTCCAGCTCCACCATGTTTGGCTTTGATGTCAGATATGATGGACTGGCTCAGCTCCACTCTCTTCCCTGGCAACTGACTCTGGCCCCTGGGCCTCTCCTCATCCCCCAGCCACCCAGGGGCCCTCTCCTTCTCCCCCAGCCACCCAGGGGCCCTCTCCTTCTTCCCCAGCCACCCAGGGGCCCCTTTCCTTTTCCTCTGGCCACCAAGGGGGCCCTCTCCTTCTCCTCCAGCCACCCAGGGGCCCTTTTCTTCTTTTCCTCCAGTCACCTAGGGGCCCTCTCCTTCTACCCCAGCCACCCAGGGGCCCTCTCCTTCTACCACAATCACCCAGGGGCCCTTTCCTTCTACCCCAGCCACCCAGGGGCCCTCTCCTTCTCCCCCAGCCACCTAGGGGCCATCTCCTTCTCCCCCAGCCACCCAGGGGCAATCTCCTTCTTCATTAGCCACCCAGGGGCCATCTCCTTCTTCCCCAGCCACCCAGGGGCCATCTCCTTCTTCCCCAGCCACCCAGGGGCCCTCTCCTCCTCCCTCAGCCACCCAGGGGCCCTCTCCTCCTCCCTCAGCCACCCAGGGGCCCTCTCCTTCTCCCTCAGCCACCCAGGGGACCTCTCCTTCTCCCTCAGCCACCCAGGGGACCTCTCCTCCCTTAGCCACCCAGGTGCCCTCTCCTTCTCCTTCAGCCACCCAGGGGCCCTCTCCTCTTCCCCTAGCCACCCAGGGGCCCCCTTTCCTTTTCCCCTAGCCACCCAGGGGCCCTCTCCTTTTCCCCTAACCACCCAGGGACCCTCTCCTTTTCCCCTAGCCACCCAGGGACCCTCTCCTTCTCTTCCAGCCACCTTCTCCTCCCCCAGCCACCCAGGGCCTTCTTCTTGTCCTGCTCCTCCACCAACCATTCTAAGACTCTTCCAACTTCCCTGGGGCTTCTCACCCCCTTTGCGTAGAAGACACCACAAATCTATGACCAGCCTGCAGAGTGACAAGTCGGGGCCTGGTTACCTGTATGTTCATGGGCCAGGGCAGAGCTCTCCTCCCAGAGCAACAACGGATGATAGCAGAGTGAGCTGACCGGGCAGTCACTTCCTACTGATGCAGGTACACGCCCACCGATTCCTCCACATCTTAGAATTACATGATCATACAGCCAATCCCTAGGCAGAGAAGGCGGGGTAAGTGTCAGCGGACAACAGACACCTGGCAGCCGCAGTGAAGGGACTGCAGCACACTGCTGCAACTTTTATATCCAAGGATTTAAAACAATCTTTTACTTGGGAGATTTCCCTGACTTCGCCCTTCTAAATGTTGTCACTCCGCCACTGGCCGCGAGGCCCCTGTAGGTGCGAGGCCTTAGGTGACCGCCTAATTTGCCTAATTAGAGAGCCGCCTATGGGTTCTGGGATCCAGTGTCAGCTAGCTGAAAGGGGGTACCTAGGTTGAGGACCCTGAAGTTACAGAGAGGGGTACATAGTCAGTGAACCCCAAAGAGTTCAAGGTGAAAGGGGGCACCTGCAGTTGGGCCCTGAATTTTACAGAGTGTGTCAGTTGAGAGTTGCAGCTTTACAGAAATCTACAACGTACTACCTCAAGCCAGTGCAAGGCCGGAGGGGAGTATTCAGTGACTTTGCAGTACAGCAGTGTTAGAAGTGCTGGATCCTCGACTATAAGTCTAGAAGACCCAGGACTGTGAATTGTAGAACTACTATCAAGCTACAGTGTATTCTCAGTGTCACTGAGTGTTAGCTGGCGTCGGCTGGCGTCAAGGAAGCGCTAACGGACATTTTTCCTGGATTAAGTCCCAAGTGTATTTAGTTAAGCCAAAGGAGTATCCTACTTATTCCCTCCTCTTATCCCTCAAACACAATAAAAACCACAAAACCAAGATGCCGGAGCTGTCCATGTCTCAGTTCTCACACCCAGGGTCACAGCTCACATGGGCTGGAGAGGTAACCGGTAACAATGGCAGACCCACATCCGGCCACAGGCCTGGAAAACCTGCTATATATATATATATATATATATATATATATATACACACACACATGTATACATATACACACACACACACACACATATATATTACACACATACACACACACATATATACCAAACTCCTCCTCTGCACTTAAAAGCATTCAACACGCCAAGTTTGGCTGTTTTGAATGCGGTAATTTTTTAAAAATCTGGCGCCAGTACCCGGAAATGATGTCATGACATCACTTCCGGGTTTTTGCATGGAGACCCAATCAGAGCCGAATGTGGCTTTGATCAGGTCTTCGGCAGCCGTCCCGGTGGGACGGGAGACCCGGGCGAGCCGCGGAAGGCAGCTGTAATGACAGCCGAGCGGCTTCTCAGTCACATCGGTTGTCATTACAAGACAGCCGACTGTCGGCTATGGACGCCGGTACTGGGGTGATTCCTCTAGCTGCAGGCATCACTCCTGTACTTTCCCGAAACATGGGCAATATCGGTAACCTCCGAGGCCGATTCCTATATATCGGGGAAAGTGCATTTTGACCCGCGATATATCGGCTTTGCCGATAATAGGTCAATCCCTAATCATACATATATAACACCACACGTGTCTACTCGTGATGCCACGTTTTTGTGTGTGTACACTGCTAGTGGAAGAGTATCAACTTGCTGTGGGTGGAATTAGACCCCTCTATGAGGGTAGTATTGCACCAGTTTCTGTAGGTGGAATAGTACCCCTTCCTGTGGCTTGAATTCGGCTCTCAGTGGGTGGAATGCCCCTTTCTGAGGGTTTGAATAGGCCCCTCTTTCTGGTACCACACTGGTTACCGCCACCAAGAGGGTGGTGTTAAATATTGCACTTTTTTTATGTTTCAGTTTCGTTTGTGAATTGGATTTAACAGATTAACACAACGTTTTTTTGCGATAGTTGCCACCAATTTTTTGTTAACCATAGAATCGTCATTTTGTTTTCTTTTAGTCCCGGTTCAAATCCACTGCAGGTTCCCGCATTGCATTTAAATCGCAGGCAGTTCCCACTGCCATATGCAAATCGCTGGGGGGCGTCAATACAAAGTTAACGACATCCCCAGATCAGTTTGCATATCGCAGTGCGAACTGTCAGTTCGGACATGAATGAGATTGCATAGGTGTGAACCACCTTGCGATCAGATTCTGCTGCGGACCCAAAAAATGGGTCCTGTGCTCATTTTGTCCGAATCCGATGCAAATTCAGCCATACAATCTGTATGGCTGAATTCACATCACACAGACATTGCATGTGATTTTCAGAGCAGTGCTCTCCGAATCGCATGCAGTGGCGGTCATCGCTATAGTGAGAACCAGGACTCAATGAACTGGACTTTTCTTACAGCATGCAATCATTTATGCAAATGAGTAACAGGATTGGTAAAGCTTAGTGAATTGACCCCAATGAGGCCTCTTGCACACAGGAGTAAAAAAACATATTTCCTACTGATCTGGATCTAGATATATTGTGGTCTATGGAACTGATCTGGATATACAGAGCA